>NC_053489.1:380468563-380603563 GCF_905171775.1 Rana temporaria | reverse complement strand
AAAAAAAAAAACAGAAGAGGCAGGAGCAGGGTTAACATTTGTAAGAAAAAATGAGAAACTATGCAAACTATAAAAATCTAATTTATCTTCACACATACTGTCCACAGAGGAAAGTGCGCTACTCGGTAAAAGATTAAACTTTGACCCTACTGCCCATCCCAATACAATTAAAATATTGGTTGATCTCCACAAATTCATCTGTATCCTGATAGTAAAACGGTACCATCATATTCAGGCCCTCAAGGAAAGCCTTGCAACGCAGCTGTCACAGATCAGCTGCAGAGCTGATATGTGTCTTTCTGCATGCACGTTTTCCCGCTGTAGGTCGGCTGGCACCTATGGTTCCACAAGCTTGTGTACAGCTCTCTTTCTACACATAACAGCTATGGGAGAGTGGGTAACCGCTCAAAGAGAACCAGGTAATCTGATTCCTGTGGTCCGAGCCAAGGGTGCAGGCAGTGCAATCAAAATGCAGGTTAGGATGAAGGAAAAAAGGTGGGACAGCCGCACTCCAAAAAAACTCCTCCTTTAATTAAAATTAAACATAACAGCTATGGGTGTCGATGGCTTCACCTGATGCTTAATATATCTTCATTCCTGCTACTTCCTGTCCAGCCTCCCATTGTTGTGGAAATTTAAAGATGTATTGTCATAATGGCACCCAGTTTTAGTACTTCTGCAGCCCGCTCTAAATAGAACTGGCTGGGGCAGTCTGAGGCTGGTTGAATCTCGCCTGGTAGTAGAAAATGTCTTGAGGTTGGAATGTGATGTTTGCGGCGTGGGCATATGTCCGCCCCCACGAGGGGCCCTCTGTGCATTTAGCACAGACGATCATTGGGGGGGTGCGCTCACTCCGCAAGCACATGGATGGTTATGGACAGATGTGCGTTCTTATCTGGGTCTTGTCTGATCAGCAGGGCTTGGGATTCGTAGCGTACGCCTGTAGATAGCCTCCTTTCCACCTTAAATAAGGGTATGATCTGGATATGCATTATTCTATGGAATGGCGCAGATTAAGGATTCTATCAGGCGATTAATACAAGAGCTTATGGATCGGTTAGAGGCATGGGGGGCACTCCCTACCACGCCCATAAGCCTTTAGCAGCATTGTATGTATTTCTATGCATTGTATTGTATCCATTGTATTATATTCTATTCATGTATTCTATGGGACTTCCTGTTAGAAGGAATGTCCTTATATGGTGTTAGCTGTGTCAAGGGGACATCATGTATTAACCACTCCCATGAGGGAGGTGTTTAACTGGTGCAGTGAACACTTCCTGTTTGGGTAAATACAAGGAGCTTGGCTGAGCCAGGAAGGGCAATGATGCTGGGGTGATGTTTTGAGAACAAGCTGGTGTGAGGTCTCGTGACTTAAATGAATGGCAGAGAATGATGGTGAGTGAATTTATTTAGCTTAAATATGGATTATTTCATTAAGACTGGATTCTGTGCTTAATAGCACAGGGCAAAATGGGGGTATGCTCTGCGTACGGCCTATTTTGCTACAACACCATGTGCCTCTCTATTTAAATTCCACTCAGACCAGTTTCTGGTGGCTTGAGCAACACTTGTTCCCGAGTGTCTTTTGTGCAAACTTTCCTAACCAGACTTCTCGTGAACTGATCTGTTGTGTACCGACTCGGCTAGTTCTCCCGATTACGTTGTCTGCTGCCTGCCCTGACCTTGGCTCACTATTTGGCTCTCCTTTTGCTCCATCCCTCCATGTCTTACAGTGTTTTCTGGTATTCTCCTCGCAAGCAGGGTGAACCTGGGGTCAGCACACAGATAAGTCCATACTACCATGAGGGGTTGCCTGGCAGAATACCAGCTGGCCCTTAGATTTCACACCCTGGGGGATTATGTGTCACCTGCTCGCCTGTGGGCTCACACCAGTAGCACCGTGACAACAGCCTCCCAATGATACCAACACAGAGGACCTTCTGGAGATATACAATCCTGATGCCGAGGCTTTGGCTCATATACAGATCTTGATGAAGGAGGATGCAATGATAGACTATTCCTTACTCAACTCCCAGCAATCTCACCTCCGTCTGAAATCTATCTCCAACCCTACCCACGTCAAGGGGCCATACATCCAGAGATTTTATCAAGTAGTGCTCTCGAACCTACAATGTATGTGCAAATCCTCGGGACCTGAACATGGCATCCACTCCAATCTGAAAAAAACAAGCACTTCGACAACTTTCCACTGATATGAACATCATTATCAAAATCAGCAAACAAGGGAGGTGGTATTGTCCTACAGGACTGACCAGACTACCTTAAGGAAGCAGATTATCGAACACCAAGACGTACACAATCTCACAGGGCCCACACTCACTTTATGCTTGAAGCTCAACAACTAGTTAACAAAAATGTCAAACAAATTCTCTACCAAGACACACATCAACACCAAACAATCCCTATTCATAAGAGATGCCACCCTGTTTTTGCCTCACTCAAATTATTTTTTGTTTGATGCCACGTTCTACATACAGACCCAAGACATGGCTATGTGAGCAAATTTTGCCCCTAACTATGGTAACCTGGCAATGGGCTTTTGGGAAGGCCACTGCATCTGGAAGGATAATCACAATGCCAAAAATATAGTCTCCCATCATTTGGGATGGATCAAGATCGCTGGTAGAATCCTTCATCTCATACTGCAACTCCAACCAGCTTGGCCTCTCCTTTGTACATGTTTGTGACCATGACAGATTAGTGTCAGGGCTGGGTTCAACCCTTCCTTCTCTGAGCTGGCCACTCAGTTGTTGGCTAATTGCCAGCTCCTATCTCTCATATCTCCACAGTGACTCACCTGTTGATGATCCTGTTCATCAGTCCTGCCTACTTAAGCCTTCCAGCTCAGTTGCTCTCTGCCTTCGCCTTGGTAAACATCAAAGAGATCATTTCCTGCGTTCCTGTTGAAGACTTGCTTGGCTGACGTTCCGTCTAGCTCCAGATCCTGCTTCCTGTTCTATGTTTATCTCTGGCTCTCTGACTTTGGCTTGGCTGACAATCCGGTTGCTAAACTCTGGCTATGTTTTGACTATGCTTACTCGGTTTATATTTTTATTATTAAACACGTGTGATAACTGTACTTCTGTCTTAGTCTGATCCATGGTTTCTGACAATTAGCCTTTCTGGACCTTGAGCTATGCCATACACAAACAATATATGCCATGAACTACACCAAACACACATCGGGCAACACATATCTCAATTTTTAGAGCTGCCATCATCCAAGATGGACAGCCAACATACCAAAAGAGACAAATTTTGTAGACTTCAACATAACTGCACGTGCAAGGAGAACTACATCATTCAGGGTACCCTTTTCAAACAAAAATTTGAAGATAAGGTATATGCCCCTAAGCTGGTAGATGAGGCATTCAATCTGTACCTCCAAGGACATGACCAATTCCATTGTAACCAAATACATAACAGAGCATAAGTCAGCCACTCAGGCCCTGTACACACAACCGAGTTTCTCGGCAGAATTCAGCCAGCAACGCGATCAGAGCCGTATTCTGCCGAGAAACCCGGTCATGTGTACACTTTTGGCAGAGGAAACCGACAAGGATCTCGTCGGGCCAAATAGAGACCATGTTCTCTATTTCCTCGTTGGTCAATGAGGAAACTTGGCTCGCCGAGATCGTCAGGGGCTTCACAAGGAACTCGACGAGCAAAACAATGTGTTTTGCTCGTCGGGTTTCTCGGACGTGTATACGGGGCCTCAGGTTTACAGCACAATACTACACCCAACATAGTAGAATGGAACACATCTTCAAACATTAGTGCAAGACGATCCCCATTTACAATCATCCATTCCAGACAAGCCCAAAATTTCCTACATACGAGCTTGCAACATCAAGAACAAAATTGCCTCAAAAAATGCAAAACCACCTATAGGACCCACCCTTACCTTCTCGTCCATCAAGGGCATGTACCAAAGCTGCAAATACAACTGCCTTACCTGTAAACATGTCCAGCATGGTTAAAAATAATTTACGACCAAGGGCAAGACCTACATCTTTGATGATTTGTATAACTGCTCCCCCAAATTCTCCATCTACTGTCTTTCCTGCCCCTGTAACCTATTTTAGGTAGGCAGAACCATTAGAACCGTCAGAAAGATTTGGCGAACACAGACGGTCAGTGGAAGATGGCACCAACAAACACTGTTGTCAGACATTTGCTAGAATTTCAATATTCAACAATCCACAGGTCTTTGAGTTTGGGTGTTGGAATCCATCTCCAAGAGCCTTCCAAAATCTTAACGGTTTTGGCGCCTTTGAGCAAGAGAAACTTTTTGGATATACACTCTGCGAAGTTTGACGCCAGGAGGCCTCAACAAGGATTTGAACGTTCACCATCTTTTAATCCATTTCTCTGCATAAAGTCATCTAGAGCACAATCTACTGGCCTACCTAATAATCATTTTCATAATTTCAATTATCTTCACTTATTCACAGCTTTTACATTCATACACATAATGTCCTTGATTTTTATTTTATCTTGTGTGTGTGTGTGTGTGTGTGTGTGTGTGTATGTATCTCTCTGTATACACATGTATACATGTGTATGCAAATTCTCTATATTTGAATTTCCCCACTTTCAATAGAGCCTTTATGGTCACCCTCTGAATTTGCACGACCCTAATCTGTGCTGTACTTATACCGTTTATGGCTCATGTATTACCAGTACCCACCATTAGAGGACCAGCTTCATATCCACCATTCAAGTAGTTCCAGTCCCCTTTATACTAAACATCTCTTTCCCACCATTCCGTTTAACCTTGCTTACTCTTTTGAAATAGAATATTCATTCTTAAATCCATTTTTTCCCCAAGTATCCATGTACGCCACACATCCCCCTTATGCCCTTTTTGCTGCACTATTTTTTTTATCTCCTGATCACCTTTGCAGCTTGCATAGGACACTGGGTAATAAAGTTCCTCCCTCCTCTATGTCACCATTTAAATACTGCCTCATACCATCATGATGCCATCACAACCTGAAGGAGCATGCATGCTCCAAACATGTGCCTGCCTGCCCCATGTCCTACATCCAGTGACGTCACAGCTGATGGGAAATGACTGCTAGCTGAAATCGGAGCCTTGGTAACCCCTGCAGTTAGCGAGACAGGAGCAGCACACCACCGGCTATCTGAATCAGGACTACACAGCGAGCCCCCCTTGTGACTAGCCTTTTTAACCATTACCCTGTGAGTTTATTCTTATTTAACGTTATCTTAATAAATTCATCATTATATGTTTTAATATACTGCACTCATATGTTCTCCGCATTATATATCCACAGAGCTGGTTCATCTTCCACAGCTGGCTGCACCTCTAGAGCGCTATATTTATATATATATATATATATATATATATATATATATATATATATATATATATATATATATATATATATATATATATATATATATATATATATATATATATCTTTAAACAATTAAACGTGTTCCTATGTTCCTAACCCATTCGAGCCTGAACTGAACTTGTCCAGGGTCAAAGCCACCCCTAACCACTGGATGTTATGATCATAACCACCTTTACCTGTTTTATCTCTACAAAAAATGTTTTAACAACTGTTGTTTCTGCTTTCTTTCTCTGCCTGGGATTAGGCTGGTTATTTCCTGTGGCATGCTGGCATTACGCAGAGCCAGAAAAATGATAAATTATTAGAATCACTTAATTTTGGTGGTCCGCTGTAACTTGCAGAATACCTGCACTGGCTGCCAGCTGTCTTTCCTTTTTATGGTTTTATTGGTTTTCAAGCACTTAGGATTTTTGTACTCATCGTTCAATCCTTTTCTCTAAAGTTCATTGACGGACACAGCACTTTAATCTTGACCTCAGGGTTATATCGGCACCTTCAGGAGAGGACTAGGCAGAACCTAGTTTCGCCCAGGAGGCGGTCCTACTGGCAATAACCCTTCACACTGCATCCAGCAGCTCAGTAAGTCAAAAAGCAGCACAAACAGAAAAGGAGGGGTGGGTGCTGTGTCCGGCAATGAACTTCAGAGAAAATGATTTTATGGCGAGTAATAAAATCCTATTTACCCTTTTGTTCATTGACAGACAGCACTTTAAATCTTGACCATAGGGACGTCCCCAAGCAGTGTAAAAAAAACAGCAACAAAAAAAATCCACCCATAACAACCGGAGCTCCTCAACGGAGGAGTTGCAAGCTTAAACAGCCGCCTGCAAAACTTTGCAGCCAAAGGAAGCATCCACAGATGCGCTCACATCAACCTTGTAAAATTTTGTGAAAGTGTGAACGGACGACCAGGACGCCACCTTAACCACCTGGGAAACTGACGCTTGATGTCGGAAAGCCCAGGAGGCACCAATTACCCTGGTCAAATGTGCCGTGAAAGGAAAAGGTGTCCGCCCATTTAAAGGCATAAGCCTGGATCACGATGTGTCTAATCCCCCGAGAAATGGTGGCCGACGAGACCGCCAGGCCCTTCTTCGGACCAGCTACCGACACAAACAGTGAATCTGACCTCCAAAATGGAGCCGTAGCAGATGGATACACCCTCAACCCGGACCACATCCAAGGAATGCAACGCAACCTCTTTTGGATGCGACGGCTGAGAACACAATGTCCTCATTTAGATGAAAGGTCGAAACAACTTTTGGGAGAAACGAAGGCTGTGGGTGTAGCACCGCCTTATCCTTGTGGAGGATCAAGTAGGGAGACTTGCAAGACAAGGCCGCCAACTCAGAAACGCTCCTGGCAGATGTAATCGCCACTAGAATAACTACTTTCTAATTTCAATAGTTTTTTATTGTTTTATACGGTATAAACATACATGGAAAACATGTCGTGGGTATACATATGTTAGTACACGCGGATGTCCAAAGTCCAACAGAAGTAGACATCCGTATTATACAATACAAAATAAGAGTACAGCTTTGGGAATGCAATTCTACGATTCAGCGGGTAACACATAGACGTGCCTTGGGACCCATCTTCCAGAGGTCACCCCTTAGGTACTTGCTGTGACCTGTGGAATCGGGCCTATACCCTCCAAGCTGCACATGCTCTCAAAATTGCTGCATAGTGTATGCAACAATACTCTCCACGAACATTTGTATGCTACTCATATAAGAGATTTAAACTGTAATGTTGAACATGGAGCAACATACTCCGTGGTTACAAATTTAACAAAGGAAGCCAAAAATAGCCAAAAATAACGAAAAATAAAATAAAATAAGATAAAATAAGGAAAAGGAAAAGGAAGGAACCAGCACTTCGCCTTGAACTAGATTTACAACTTATTTATCAGTTTTTAATACTATAACCGTTCTTAATATAGGAGTTTGTTAGTGTCGTACCAATCCACCCAGGACTGCCATTGAGTAAGAAACGTGGTAATTCTGCCCTCCGAATAGGCTAGCATGCGTTCATACATGAAGTGCAAAGACACGGTTTTAACCACATCTTCTACCTTGGGGCTCACATTGGATCTCCAAAGTCTCAGTATGACCAACTTGGCTGCCAGTAGGAGATGTATGATGCATTTCCTAAAAGGAGGAGGAAAGTCCTCTATGCCCAGGTGTAATATGGCTAAGGAAGGTGAGAGGTGTACAGCGAGTCCCGTAACCTGGCGCATAATTGCAAATATGCTACTCCAGAATCCAGCCAATTTCCCACATGCCCATAAAATATGAAACAGTGATCCCACTTGTGAGCACTGTCTCCAGCAAAGTGGAGATTCTTCATGACCAAACTTAGCGAGTCTGGATGGAGTTAGGTACCACCTTTGAGTAACCTTGTGATAAAGTTCCCATAAGTTGGCACTTTTGGTGGCTGAGAGTGTGTATCGTAGTGCTTTGAGCCATTGGTCGTCCACATAGGGACCACCTAGATCTCTTTCCCATGCCATTAAGGCGTTGCTCTTAACAAAGATATCTTTGTTGTTAAGTAGGTTGTAAATTAATGTTATACCCTTACTCTTGCTTCTCTGAGAGGTGAAAAATGTTTTTGTTTTCCAGAATATCTTATAGGGCTTATATTGTTTACTTTTGAGGAATGACTGTACTCTAAGGAAGCTGAATTGTTCCGAACTAGGGAGATTGTATGTAGTTTGTAATTGCTGAAAGGGTTTCAGTTTCCCCTCCTCTAGAATATCAGAAATCCACTGTACACCTCCCATCGTCCACCTCTGCAGGTTTAAATTGGGTATTATTAAGGCTAAGGAGGAGATAGGTATGTCCAAACCCACCATAGGAATTGAAAGTAGCTCCGCCGAGGCAAAGTTCCTCCATGCCTCTAGAGTAGCTACCATAGGGGGTGCTAAGGTCCTTTGTGTGCTTTTGAGGAATGGGCTTGCCAGCAGAAGCGCTGCCAAGTCCCGTCCTGGCGCTTGGTTTTGCTCAAGGGGTCCCCATATTGGGGTTGTCTGGGTTGGGAACCAACTTTTAGCTTGTGTTAAAACAGCCGCTAGATGGTAGTCAGCAAAGGAGGGAACTCCCATGCCCCCGGCCATCCTATTCTTGCACAATTTGTGAAATGCACTACGTGCTCTTTTACCCACCCATATATATCTTGATAGAGTACCTTGTAATTCCCCGAAAAACTTTTTATTCACCGGTATTGGTACCGTTCTAAACACGTACAGCACCTGTGGTAGTATCTGCATTTTGAAGGCGGCCAATCTACCGGACCATGACAAAATATGTTTGCTCAGCGCCTTTGTTCCTTCCCTGACCTTATCCACTAACGGTAAATAATTGGCGGTGAATAATTGCTCTGGATAGGCAGTAAGATGGATCCCCAGGTAGTCAAGTGTGTGGTCATTCCACACATAAGGATAAGCATTTTGCATAATCATTTTCTCATCGACACTGACACCCAGATTTAAGATAAAAGATTTGGTCTCATTCACCTTGTAGTATGATATTTTACCATAATCTCGAAGCAGACAAGAAACCCTTTCCAGGGAAGTCACCGGATTAGTAAGCATCAGTATAACGTCATCAGCGAAAAGGCTGATGACGTGTTTTTTACCTGCTATTGTAAACCCATGCACTCCAGGTGCTTGTCTAATGGAAGCCGCAAGCGGCTCCATTAGTAGATTGAAGATGAGGGGTGATAGTGGGCACCCTTGCCTTGTGCCATTTGTGATTCTAAAGGGTTTAGATAGCATTCCGGACGTATAAACTTTGGCCGACGGGACCGTGTACAGGGCCAAAATCGCTGATAATAAGTGCTTTTCAAAGCCGTATTTTTCCAAAGCGCATTTCAGGTACATCCAATGCACCCTGTCGAACGCCTTCTCTGCATCCAAAGCTAGGAGCAGAGAAGGCGTTCGTGTCGTTCGTGCTATGTGGGTGATATTGATTAAACGCCTTGTAGCGTCCGAGGCTTGTCTGCCTTTCGTAAACCCAGATTGGTCCGGATCTATTAAAGTGGGTATAACGTCTACTAATCTCAGGGCTATCATTTTGGCGTAAACCTTAAGGTCATTATTCAGTAAGGAGATTGGGCGAAAATTTTGAGGTACATCCGGTGACTTCCCAGGTTTGGGTAGTGTTACAATCAGAGCCTCAAGCATTTCGGGTGGAAAAGACGTCGAGGTCGCAGCTAAATCAAACACCTTCAATAGATGTGGCCCTAAGATTGTTTGAAAGGTCTTGTAATAGTCTCCTATGAGTCCATCAGGGCCTGGGGACTTGTTGGAAGGGAGAGTTTTTATAGCCTGCACCAGTTCGTTCAGTGTGAAGGGGGAGTTCAGGTCACTTGATTGTTCTGGGGTCAGAGTGGGTAAGTGGATTTTGGAAAGAAAGTTCTGTATATCGGTTAGTGACGGTTGGTAGGTTGCGGAGTCTTGGTCTAAATTGTATAGGGAGCTGTAATAGTCGCTGAACGCGTCTGCTATGTTTTGAGGGTCATACACCGGTTTCTTGGTCCTGGGATGTGTTAAGCGAGCAATCTTGGTTTTAAAGCGCTGACCTCGTAAATAACGGGCCAACGCTTTGCCTGCTTTGTTATTAGTCGAGTAGAAGGACATTTTTGCCCATCTATCTTTGGTTTCAAAGTCATGTAGGAGAAGGAGCTTGAGGTCATGTCTTAGGTCTGCCAGTCTGGCACTTGTGGATGCATTAGGATTGGATTTATTTAGAGTGTCAAGGGCGTCTATGTCTTTGAGGAGAGTGGTAAGTTTTAGTTGCTTCTGCTTCTTGGCCCTGGAACCCAGCTGGATAAACACCCCTCTGATGAAGGCTTTATGAGCGTTCCAGAGTGTGAATGGGTTATCCGTGGATTGAGAATTGAGCTGGAAATACTCCTCTAGTTGTTCTCTGATCGTTTCTTTGGTGGCTGTGTCCTGAATGATGGAAGAGCTAGCTCTCCACACAAAGGCAGCAGTATCAGGATATTTGTCACCTAGGGTCAGGAGAACAGAGGCGTGATCTGACCACGTGATCGTGTTAATCTTGGTATGTACAACTCTGGTGAGCAGCCATTTATCCAACAGAAACAGATCAATCCTCGAGTATGAGCAATGCCTGTGTGAGAAAAAGGAGTAATCTCTCTCGGTAGCATGCGTGCAGCGCCACGCATCGTACAGATCATGAGATCGCAGGAAATTAGCTAGGGTCGGGCCCTTCCCCTGGAGCCCCGTGGTGGAATCCAGCTTTGGGTCCGGAACTACATTTAGATCGCCACATAATATCAGGGATCCTTGGAGGGATTCCCTGATCTTACGCATGAGGCCATTTAAAAATTTAATCTGTCTCTTGTTTGGGACATATACATTCACTAGCGTGTATCTAATACCATTGATATCACATATTAATACTATATAGCGACCAGAGGAATCAGAATATTCCTTAATCAAGGAAAAGGAAACCGTGTCCCTGACAGCTATCATTACTCCCCTTTTTTTTGCCTCCATATTAGAAAAAAAGTAATGTTGAAAGGATCGGTATGTACATTTAGGTGGCGCATGACTATGAAAGTGGGTCTCCTGAACACAGAGAACGTCACACCGCGAGGAGTCAGCTTCCCGCCAGAGCGACGCCCTCTTAACAGGATGATTCAAACCATTTGCATTGATCGATAAAATTTTAACCGGCATTACAAGCAAAGTAATATAGTGTTATCAACAGGGGTCTTGTGTACTCACGACCCCTTGTCATCATAGATAATTCAAGAAGATAGACTGTTCGACTGATAACGTTGCTCCAGTTCAGGTAGAGGTGACACAAGTCCCTTGCAGCTGGGTGGTTAGAGATGATGCAAACTGTAGAATCTGAATGGTGCGGTTCCTGAAAACAAGATTGGTTATAAAAGAAGCACAAACATAAAGTAAACCAGAAAATAAAATAAAATATGAACTGTAAAAGGAGGGCCGAAACGACCCGAGTGCAGCAAATACTGCTCAAATACAGGGGAGCTTAATCGTGGTAGAGCTCCAAGGCGGGACCCCATAGGGCCAAAAGAATATATGCACAGGGCAATGATATTGGGCCGAGAATTCAGTCATTTCAGTGGGTCTTAGAGACTTGTTGCCAATCAGGGGACACCCTGCCGGGTGTGTTAGCGCTGGTAGAAGTAGAGTTGTCTTCGTGGAGAATCTTCCATTTCTGAAGTAGTTTGAAGCCTTTGGCTGGGGAGGTAATCACATGCGTAGTTCCATCTTTGGTCACCATCAACTTCGTTGGAAATCCCCACTTATATACAATGTTGTGATTCCTCAGGGCTTTGGTGATAGTATTCAAATTCCTCCGAAGCTGCAGGGTGAACTGCGATAAGTCGGCATAAAACTGTAGGGGTGCGTAGTCAGTACCCCCATGTTCCCCCTTGCGGGTAATAGACATCAGCCGTTCTTTAGACTGGTAAAAGTGCATTCTGAAGAGAACATCCCTGGGAACATTCTCTGGAATAAAGGAGGGTTTAGGCAGCCGATGTATTCTATCGATAGACAGCTCTATAGCAGGGATATCAGGCATTAGGGCCGTCAGCATGGTCATGGCGTATGTGCGCAGATTAGAGGGGGCCACAGTTTCTGGGATGCCACGTATTTTCACGTTATTTCTACGTGACCTATCCTCTAAATCTGCTAATTTAGCTTTTATCCACATTTGTTCTTCCTCCGCTGTATCATGAGCATCCACTAAGTCATTTATGGTGGTTGCGTATTCCCCCATTTTGGTTTCAATGTGGCTAACTCTTTCACCCACTGCTGACAGCTCAGTGCTAAACTTCCTCATGCAAGACATCATATCCCCATGAATAGTGCTCCTTAAAGAGATGAGCATGTCTTTAAGGGTAGTGTCCAGGACTGGCTGATGTTGTGTGGGGAATGAAATTATGGAGTCAGGGAGCTCCCTTGTGTCTTCCTGTGAGTCAGCGTTGGATCTTACCTCACACTGCTGGGTGTCAGATTCGTCCGCTCTGAAACGGGATTTTGCAGGGCTTCTGCTGAGCGGGGAAGGAACTTGTGGTGTCCCTCCAGCTTCAGGGGAGTCTCGGTGGTCTGGCAAAGCGATGGCCTGAAAGCGACCATTGCGGGATCCAGATAGGGAGGAAGCGCCGGCGCCATCTTGCCCACGAGGCAGCGGCGATGAGGAGAAAAAGTCCGTCAGCTTTTTCGGCCGGTGCTCTGCCTGTCTCTTCCTCGTCATTGCGTCCCGTTGGTGGGCGAGTGTTCCGCTGCAATTAGGGTAGGTGTAGGGCTAGAAATAGAGCCTCAGTGCGCTGTGAGCCGCTGTACAAGTCCGCCGTAAGCCGGAGCTCAGGAGTCACACCGCCATCTCGGTGGAGTCCAAGCCACGCCCCTGAATAACTACTTTCTGAGAGGATGTCAATAGGGGGATTTCCCTAATGTTCTCAAAAGGCGGTTTCTGAAGCACCGAGAGGCACCAGATTTAAATCCCACGGAGGCAGCGGTGGCCGAACTGGAGGGGCCACCTGTTGAACCCTTTGCTTGTAATGTCAGACTGGATCCTTACTGGGCGTCCCTGCAGCCTCCATCACCATGTGGATAGGCATCACCTGGATCACCCGAAGTTCCAGCACATTGATCGGCAGGCAGGATTCTTCCTGTGTCCAGCGACCCTGTGCCGACTGTACGCCCCAAACACCCCCCCCCCCAACCGATCAGGCTGGTGTCAGTCGTGATCACCATCCAATGAAGAGGAAGGAATGATCTCCTGGACTGAAGGGCCAGAGACCTCAGCCACCGAACCAGGGATTCCCTGACTAGGTGGCTCATCTGAATCGGACAATCTAGAGACAACCGAGACTTGTCCCATTTGGACAGGATCTCCTTTCGCAAGGCTCAAGTGTGGAATTGAGCATACGGTATCGCCTCAAAAGTGGCCACCATGAGGCCCAGGACTCGCATGCAAAAGCTCAGTGACGACCACTTGCGGGACGCCAACAGCTTCACAACAGCCTGAAGAGTCTGCAGCTTGTTTGAAGGTAGAAAAACTTGAGAATCAAGCCCAGGTACTCCAGGTGTCGAGTCGGCACCAACGTCGACTTCTGGAAGTTCAGTACCCAACCAAACTCCCGAAGAGCCTTACTGGTGATCGCCACATTCTCCTATAATTCTGAAGCGGAAGGTGCTCTCAGGAGGTCATCCAGGTAGCCCACAATTAGGATTCCTTGCGGTCTCAGCAAAGCCAAAAATCAAGGCTAGCACCTTGGTGCTGATGCCAGGCCAAAAGGGGAGGGCTAAAAATTGGTAGTGCTTGTCCCTGACCGCAAAGCGCAGGAACTTCTGATGCCGGACGCATATGGGGACATGCACGTATGCGTCCTTGATGTCCAAGGACGCCTGAAAATCCCCCGGATGGAGTGCAGCGACCACAGAGCGACCCAATTCCATTGTGAATCTTTGTACCTTTACACAGCAGTTGAGGGCCTTGAGATCCGGCATCGGACAAACACTGTCCTTTGGGACTACAAACAGATTGGAATAGAATCCCTGAAACCTTTTTGGTGGCAGTACAGGGACTATCACCCCGCGCCTCAGCAGGTCTTACACTGCGCCAAACAGGGCGCCCCGGGCGAAGATTAAGGTTGGAGGGAAAAAACCTGGCAGACAAGAAAAAATATTTTTTTATCCTGATACCAGTTCGGAAACACACTGGTTGGAAAGGAGGGAGGTCCACTGAGCTGCAAAATCCCAAAGGGCGACCCCCAACCCGAGTGTCGAGCGGTGGCAAAACTTCATGCAGTCGTAGTTTTGCTCGCAGGCTTGCAAAACCAGGTGACCCTTCTGGCCCTCAGCAGGCACCTTGTCGGCCTGGGAACGCACACTTGCGCATCCGGGTGGACGAAAAAAAGGCTTCTGAGCGGAAAAGGAGGGTCCTGGCCTACAGCGTAGCTCCTTACCTTTTTTGGACTGTGGGAGCAGCGTACTCTTACCCCCAGTTACATTCTTAATGTCATCCAGAGAGGCTCCAATTAGCCTCTCTCCCTGGAAGAGCAAATCTGCCAGAGCCTTCTTAGATGCCTGAACCGCAGACAAGTATTTTAGCCAAATTAGGCGACGGAGCACCACAGCAGATTCTGAGGCTCTAGAAAGCAAAAGAGCCATATCTAAAGCCGCATCACAGACATACACCATGCACCAACTGGTCTGCCAGTTCCACGCAGATCGGGGAAGCCTTTTGCTTTTCCAACTCTCAGTGCAACAATTTTGCCCATTCAGTAAGCGTCTGGGACACCAGGGCCATGGCCAATACTGGCCACAATGCTGACCCCACCACCGTGAACATGGACCAGGCGACAGTCTCGGCCCTCCTATCAGCAGGGTCCTTAAAAGAGGGGGGTCTCCTGCACCGGAATCGCGGTTACCTTGTTTTGGGACCGAAAAGGCCCGCTGCGGCCGTTCCCATTTTTTGTAAATAAACGTATCAAAATATGTTAAGGAGGGTAACACCTTAGCCGTGTGGTCCGGCTTGTGTACATGGGCCGACACCTCTGTACATGCCCCCGCCGTATCCTCCATTTTTAGGGTGTCCCACACCGCTGTGAGAAATGCCCCTACAAGCGACCTTTCCCGCGCTGACCCGGACACAGAGTCATCCTCACTGTCCGAATGGCCCTGTTCTGAATCCTGTGAACTGTCAGAACAGGGGCCGTGTGCCACAGCAAGGCCCATGTCTGAATCAGAGCTTTCCCCAGAAGATGGTGGGGGAAAGGGGGCGTTTACACCCCCTTTGCACCGGCACGCCGCTTCCACCCTGGCAACAAATGACTCCAGGACTGCCGACAAAGCGTCCATAGGCACCGCAGGTGCAGGAGGAACGATTGCTATTACAGGGATGTCTGGAGAAGAAGCGCCAGCTTCTGAGCCATGCTGACCCACGCCCGCCTGACACCCGTTAGGGACCGCAGGCCAGGTACACCAAAAGTCCACCCTCCTAGCTGCCACAGACTGAGGGACACCCCGCAGGACTCACCACCCCAGCCCAAGTACTGTGTTGTGCCGTCTGCTCTCCCTCATAAGGGGTTTTTGTGCATTTTGCGCCATTCCAGAAGGATAACCAGCGCTAGAGGCAAAAACAAGCTGACTACAAGAAAATGGCCGCCTCAGCAAGAAAACGCCTGAGGGCTCCGGAAAGATGGCCACCAGACTAAGGCTAGAGGAAAATGGCCGCCAAACATCCTGACTAAAACTGCAGGAACATGGTGTGACCACACTGACCCTCCACACGGTGGTCTCTCACAAAAGTGCACACCAAAAACCTCACTGTGCCCCAAAAATAGGGAAGGGGACAGCAGACCCCCAACACTCAGCGCAGCCCGCCCACCGGAGCCCCCTGTTCAGCTGCGCAGCGGCCCAAGCATGGGGAGGAGGGACGGACGGGGAGAGAAGAGAAGCACGAGACCCCCAATTTGACCGCCCAGGGAATGCCCAGCTGCTCCGTCCCACCGAGGCAGGTGGAAACATACATACCTCTCCTGTGGAAACTGCTGGACGCATTCCTCGGACAGACTCATCACCCGAGTGGTACACCCCGTACCATGCTGCCGGCCACAGCACATTGACACAGACACCAGTAGCCCAGTCATATTAATTCCCCCGGTGCATATAGCTCGCCGGCCGCCCATGGATCAGACGTGGCCGACCTGGGAAGACTACCAGGATCTATATTATTATCCAGCCTGTCACCCAGCCAGGAGGGGTTTATAGCCATTAGGACCGCCCCCTGGGTGGTACACTGTGCAGCTTTGCTGTTTTTAAACGTTCTGCCTAGTCATCTCCTAAAGGTGGCAATATAACCCTAAGGTCAAGACTAAAGTGCTGTGTCCGTCAATGAACTAAAGAGAAAGCTAAATTAACATATTAACACATTAACCCTAGAATTGTAGACCCATAGTTTACCAAAGTACACACAACCCACCCAAAAATGGACAGAATAACAGAGTTCACTTTACAGTGTTAATGTGTACAAACCGTTATAGAATTTACAAAACCAAACCTAAACTTGGTGGCGTTCACAACCAACCTTTGTAACAAACTTTTGTTTACCAACTTTATTTACAAAAATATAGTGTACATGAGAATATTGCACAAACATACATCAGATAATACATTGTATACATGTAATCAAATGGTTATTGAGATGTATTCTATTAGCAAAAAATAAAATATAAAAATAACTTGTAATGTATGAATATTTTCTATTTTTTTTTTTATATATATTTTTATTGAAAAAATGATGCATCGATACACAGAAATGCAATAAAAGACCGGAGCATAATAAAACCACAAAATAGCCGGATCCATAACATCAGACAAAAATTACAGGCAAATCAAATCACAGTATTAGGGGTACCCGTCACACCCACCCCCCGAGCCCCAAAAGGGAACACACTGCCCCGGGAGTGGGCTCCCTAGGATCTCCCCAACAAAACACTTAGCCCACATAGAGCTACAAAAATAATGGTGGGCATGCCTTGTATGGCGAAGCTCCGATCTGGAATAGAATCGAACAGGGCCTAAGGGTCGACATAACATGGGGGTCAAAGGAGATGGATATGCACAAAAAAAACACCTTTCAGAGACCCTAAAAAAAGAATTTATAAACCCTCATTGCAAAGGAGAAAAGAAAAAAAATACATACAAATAAAAACAAAAAAACTTAAGCAATGAAGAGATTCAAGACTAATTGGACTCTTACAGCCCTAGCTACATCGTTATTCGAATTATAGAATATAGGACAGGTGGGAAAAGGAAATGAGGTGAAGAAAATAGTGGAATACAGAACAGGTAGAAGAAAAAAGGAGAAAAAGAAAAAAAAAAAAAGAGAAGAAAAAGGAGCAGGAGACACACGGAAGGCCTAGCAAGCCGCAAATTTCAAGAGCCAAAGTAAGGATTCAGAGAATGACTCCAATATACGTTGCCAAAGGTTCCCAGATGAGCTTGAAACCCTCAACAGAGTCAAGGATCTTATTGGAAATCCTCTCGTTGGACATCATCTACGAGATCTTTCTCTTAGCCATTAAAAGAGAAACCGACGGGGATTTCCAAGCCTTGGTGATAGTCATCTTTGCTCCTAATAAAATAAAAAATATCAACGCTTGTGTACTTTTGGAGATTTTAGGGATAGGGCTGTTAAGTAGAGCAATGATAGGATCAAAAGCAACTCTTACTCCTGTGACTTTTTTGATAAGGTGAAAGATTATGTGCCAAAAGGAACGGATCCTTGGGCACTCCCACAGTATGTAAAGGAATGAACCATAAAGCCCACAACCCCTAAAACATAGGGGGAAGGATTGTGGGTAAAACTTGGCAATACGGGTAGGGACTAAGTACCAGCGGGTCATGACCTTGAGGCTTGTTTCAGCAAGCGATACATTCAAAATGCCCTTGAAGGAACGGGCCACATTAGAATGCCACCGTTCCAATGGCCAATCGAGGTCAAGGTCACGTTCCCAACACCTCATGTAAAGCGCTTTCTCCAGGGGTTCGGCTAGAGCTGAATAAATTAAAGATATACCCCCCCTTGTATCCATGGCTGAGGAACACCATTGTTCATATGGGGTCACAGTAGGTTGTTCTGAGCAGGTCCTCCTAATCTGTTGTAAGAAGTGGGAAAGTTGAAAAAAGCTAAATTTCTCAGATGGGGGCATTTTGAGCTTAGGAGGTGCAATAACCTAATGTGAGGGGCCCGTTTGAATTAAAGAAGTGGCCAATTCTGTACAGGCCTTTGTCAAGCCACCATTTGAAGGCTAAAATGTCTAACCCGGGTTGAAATCGGGAGTTGTGAAAAATGTGTGCAAGTGGGTGCCAATGGGATACCAGTGATGGTAGTTTATGCAATGAGTCACACAGTGACAGAGTGGGACAGTGTAGGAGCTAAAATCGGTGGTCGGTTCCTAGGATGGTTCCATAAAAGGAAATCAAGGGTGAATCCCGGGGTCGCAGCTCTTTCCATTGAGACCCAATCCGGCTTGGGGCCTTTTAAGGTAAATTATGGAAAACTGGCTAAGTTGGGCCGCCCGGTAGTACCACCACAGATTAGGTAGCCCGAGGCCACCTTTTAGCCGAGGTCTAAAAAGCACTGTCTTAGAGAGGCGGTTACCCTTTTTCTCCCAAATGAATTTAATTATAGCAGATTGAAGAGAATCAATATACAATTTTGTGACCGGGATGGGAAGGGAGCGGAAAAGGTACAAAATTTTGGGTAGGAGGGTCATCTTGACTGCATTTACGCGGCCAAGCCATGATAAATTATATAGGGACCATTGATGAAGATCAGTCATTAACTTTTTAACCATAGGAGGATAATTATGTTTATGGAGAAGCTCAGTCTGTGAAGTGAGATTAATGCCTAAATACGGGATGGAAGTAGAGTTCCAGGAAAACGGGAAGCGACTTTTCAAACTATCCACTTGGGATTGAGGGAGGGAGACGTTTAGTGCAACAGACTTGGACATGTTGACTCTCAGACCAGATATGTCGCCAAAATCATTGAGGAGGCGGATCACGTTAGGGGTCGTGGTGAGTGGAGCGGTAAGAAACAGTAAGACGTTGTCCGCAAACAAGGCACATTTATGTGTCGATTGTCCACAGCGAACCCCTTGAATGTCAGGGTGGTTTCTGATCGCGATGGCCAAAGTTTCTATGGCCACCGCAAAAAGAAGGGGGGAAAGAGGGCAACTCTGTCTCGTCCCCTTTCTAATGGGGAAACGTTCCGAGAAGTGACATTGGAATCTGACCTGTGCTATAGGTTGAGAATAAAGTGCTTCTAAAATTTTGAGAAATTCATGTCCAAAACCCCAGTGACAGAGCAAAGCAAAAAGGTATGGCCATTCAACCGTATCGAACGCCTTTTGTAAATCAATAGAAAGCAGATAACCTTCTTGGGGAGACCCACCATCCCAGCCCGACCTCATAAGTGAAATAACATCTACTGCTCTCCGTATTTGGTCCGGTCCCTGTCTTCCCGGAATGAATCCCACCTGGTCTTTGTTAATATAAGAACCAATAAAAGATGCCAGCCTGTTGGCTAAAGCTTTCGCCATTATCTTCATATCGTTATTAATTAACAAGATTGGCCTATAATTGCTCACTTCACTGGGATCCTTCCCAGGTTTGGGAATAACTGATATGAACGCTAGGTTCGCCGAGGGATCCAATAATGGATCTCTACGTAAAGAATTAAAGAACCGGACCAGATAGGGAGCCAGAATGTCAGAAAAGGTCTTAAAATAATGGTTTGAGAATCCGTCGGGGCCCGGGGCAGAGTCAGTTTTAAGGTCTTTAATAACATCACAAATCTCTGCTACCTGGAATGGTGAGTCAAGGATGGAACGATGGGATTTTGAAAGTCTTGGGAGAGGGACCTTCTGTAAAAAAGTCAAGATCCGTCTGGGAAAGTCGAGTCTCAGAAGAATATAGGGAGGAGTAGAAGGATTGAAAAGTCCTGAGAATCTTTTCGGGGTTCTGGGTCAAATTGCCGTTCGTGGCCTTAATCTTAGGGATTGCATACGTCCTCAATTTAGGTGAAAAGTTTAGCCGCTAACTGTGGGCCAAACTTGTTTGCCCGCATGTAAAACTTACTGTTCTGCCATGACAGATGTTTATCTGCCGAGGATGTGAGAGCCAAATTGAGCGCTAACCTGGCTGAATCAAGTTTGTTAAGGGAAACACGAGAGGGGTTACGCTTGTGAGCCTTACTTATAATTGTGAAGTCCTTTTCAAGTTTCAAAATGTCTAAATTATGTTCCCGCTTCAGTTTCGACGAAAGCTGTATGATCTTCCCCCGGAGTACTGCCTTGTGGGCCCCCCATAGGGAACTGGGGGAGGTCTCACTTATTATTCACAAAATATTCCCGAATTTCCTTCTCCAACATGGTGCAATGAACCGGGTTAGAGAGAAGCGAAGCGTTAAGTCGCCACGGACGAAACCCAGGGGAGGAAATTACATTAGCAATTTTAACGAGGACCAAAGAATGGTCAGACCACGGGACGTCAGAAATGGACGTGGAAGACGCGGTGTGGACCTCAGAGGCGTGTAAAAAAATATGATCAATTCTTGCGTAAGTTTTGTGAGGTGCCGAGTAATGCGTGTAATCTTTCATCGTAGGGTTAAGTTCCCTCCATGTATCTATGAGTCCTAAGGAGTGTAGAAGACGGGCAATTTGAAGGCTTTGTTTAGGCGGGGAATCCCGGCGACGGATTTATCAAGGATATTGTCAAAGGTAATATTAGAATCCCCGCCCATTATTACCCTGCCCTCAAAATGCGACGCCAGAATAGTAAATAATTTAGAAAATAAATGGGCTTGTCCGGTATTGGGAGCATAATAGGAAACTAAAGTGTGAA
Source organism: Rana temporaria (assembly GCF_905171775.1). NCBI lineage: Eukaryota > Metazoa > Chordata > Amphibia > Anura > Ranidae > Rana > Rana temporaria. Next base: position 380,582,731 of record NC_053489.1, on the reverse strand, counting down.
CCTTACCCTCTATCGTACCCTTCACTAGAATGTAACGTCCTTCCTTATCCGCCACAGTTAGAGAGTGCACAAAATGTTTTTTTTATTTTTTTTAAAGTATCGCTACCCCTCTCTTTTTAGATTCAGCATTTGCCAAATAAAAAGTTGGGTATCCGCGGTGTAAAAAAGGGGGGTTATAGGTGATGGGGAAATGGGTCTCCTGGAGTAGAACAACGCCTAGGCCCCTGGAGTGATAACTCTGAAATGCCTTGCGCCTTTTGAGCGGGGAGTTTAGGCCTTGAGCATTGTGCGAGGCTACTCTAAGAGCAGCCAAACTGGGGGGTGCATCAGCCATGGATCAAGGAGGGTGTGTGCAAACATACTGGAGAAAGGCTTACCTTAACCCACAAAAGACCGGGAACATACAATAAGGAGTCAGATGGAGGTCACATATAAATTCTCAGCAAAGTGGAGGCCTTCCGTGTGAACTTCTGAGGAGTCAAAATAAAACAAAAAGGTAAGCATAAAGTATAAAATCCTATCATGAGGGTAAAGAAAAAAGGAATGAAAGAAAATAAGGAAAAGGAAGAAACCTAGCTAAGACTAGCTAGGGAAATACCGTAGACAGGACTGGCCAGCCAAGTCCTGAGAGCGAGTCCAAAATAAAGGTGGACCCAATAAGGTGACAACCCCAATAGGGGTTGTATTCCTACAGTCACAAGAAGAGCGAGCTCTGTCCTGTTACTGTAGAGGGAGTGGCAGGCTAGTCCGCCCCAGCCTAAAGGCCCACATTATAACAATAAAACTTTGGCTGGGAGAACTCCAGGCCTAAGGCCTAGATAAAGACATAACATTTTTTTTAAATCAACGAAGAAGGTTAACAGTATAAACAATATGGCGAATATATAAATACTAGCCCACTCAATCAAAACAAAAAACCCCGTTATCCCCGGAGGGAGAAAAAGTTCAAGGAATAAAACGGAACTAATTGAGAAGACTAGTATCTCTAAATTGAGATATAAAGAGTAACTTGAATAGCAACTTAAATTGCACGATCTCGGTGGGCACAGGAAACTTCACTATGCCAACAGGAAACACAACACTCGAAGTAAAACCAGAAAATACAGTCATCTTGGAGGACGAGAGACTCTGGGCCTCTTTGGTTGCCGCTTGTTCCACAGCGGGGTGATGGGACTGCCAGTGGGAGGTCTTTTAGATGTACCAGGGCGAAGAGAAGAGTCCTGAGGGGGCAATTATTGATTGATGAAGCCGAGACGCAATAGTAGCTGTTCACCATCCCTGAAGCTTGAGAAGCCATAGGATTTGTCCTTATATTCAAATTGAAGGCAAAATGGAAAGGACCACCTATATTTAATAGATTTCTGCAGAAGGACCCCTAGGAGAGGCTTCAGGGACCTCCTCTTCTGGATAGTAGCTGCTGAGATGTCAGCAAATAACTATCTTGCTCCCCTGAAAATTGAGATCATCAATAGTACGGGATCTCCTCATGACCTCCTCCTTTACACTATAGTAGTGGGGCTTAACCACCACATCCCTTGGGAGCCCGTCTTGGCGAGGAGGTTGAAGAGCTCTATGGGCCCTGTCCAGCTCAAGCTTATGATCAGGAATATCAGGGATGACGGTTTTTATGAATAATTTCACTGTCTCAGGGATATTGACCACCCCCCTCAGGGATACCCCTTATGCGAAAGTTATATCTCCTGCTGCGATTCTCCAATTCATCTATTTTGGCGAGTGCAATTTCAAGTTGGTCCTGCAGCGACTGTATGCAGTTAGTATTCTGAGTGGTACGGGCTGCGGTGTTGTCCACTGCCTGTTCAATGGCTTCCATGCGGGCCCCTATATTCTGCAGATCAGCCTTAATAGAGGATGTAATCTGTGTTGCAGTCTGTGTTAGCCCCGCTGCCAGCATGTCAGAAAAGCAATTAAGAAGCTGTCCCAAGTCAGTGTGAGAAGGCTGAGGCATGGTGGATGGTAACTGGAAGCCTGCCTGGCTCAAAGGGGATTGCAGCCTGGGGGTTCCCATAATGTCAGCCACAGTGCGTTTTATAAGTGACTCCGTGGAGGCAGGTGAAACTATGAAGGGAGGTTTGTTACTCACAGGAGTTGCCAGCAAAGGTAGATTGTGCTGGATCGGGGACGATGGGTCCGCAATAGAATCTGTGTCTGCCGCGTCTCCACGAGGAGACGGCGCGGCCGCCATCTTAGGGCCTGAAGGAGCCGCTAGGCCAAAGTCCAGCTGACAGCTAAAACTCTAAAACCGTTCGCTGCTGCCTGACATCCAGGGAGATGCACTGCGATCCCTGCTGCCTACACGGACCTTCCTCGGGACAAAATTCCCAGCGACACGGGTGTTGTGAGCCTCGACGTGCTGGGGCGGTCCGGAGCTCCAGTTCAGCACGTCTTCCCCGAAGTCCCGCGCATGCGTACTCTTCGAATATTTTCTATTCTTAACAGGAATCTGATACATGAAATTATCTATGGGTTTAAAGAGAATTTCAGCATGTTTAACCACTTGCCGCCCGCCAATGACAGATTGACGTTGGCAAAGTGGTTGTAAAACCCTGAGTCGACGTCATATGACGTCCTCAGGATATTGAGCCGCTGCGCCCCCCTGGGGGCGCGCATCGCGGCGATCGTTGTTGCAGGGTGTCAGTCTGACACCCCAAAACACCGATCTAGATAGAGTCTCTCACGGAGACTTTTTACCACGTGATCAGCCGTGTCCAATCAGTAATCGGCTTTTCCTCACTCTGACAGACGCGAGTAGAGGAGAGCCGATCGGCTGCTCCTCTGACAGGGGTGGGTTTGTGCTGATCGATTATCGAGGATGCCCACTGGACCACTAGGGATATAAAACAAAGGTATGCCACCAAAGGATGCCACTAGACCACCAGGGATAACACAAATAATGGATGCCAATCAGTGCCCGCAATGGATGCCAATCAGTGCCCACAATGGGCATCACTGTTTGGCAGGCATTGTTTGGCACTGATTGGCATCCATTAGTACAACACATACATGCCGCCCATCAGTGCACATCTATGCCCATCCGTGCCACCTATCCGTGCCGCCCATCTGTGCCGCCTATCCGTGCCCATCTGTGCCACCCATCAATGCCACCTCATCGGTGCCACCTCATCAGTGTCCGTCAGTGGAGTACCATCAGTGCCCATCAGTGAAGGAGAAAACTTACTTATTTACAATGTTTTATAACAGGGGGAAACAAAAAAAAAAAAACGTGTTTTTTCAAAATTTTCGGTCATTTTTTTTTATTTCTTTGCAGAAAATAAAAATCCCAGAGGTGATCAAATACCACCAAAATAAAGCTCTATTTGTGGGTACAAACTGATAAAAATGTAGTTTGGGTAGAGTGTAGCATGACCGCGCAATTGTCATTCAAAGTGCAACAGCACTGAAAGCTAAATTGGTCTGGGTGGGAAGGTGTATACGTGCCCTGTATGGAAGTGGTTAAACCAGTGATTCCATTTTGTGTCATAGAATTGTGTAGTATTATATAATGAAGGGGATTTTGTTTTTCCTTAAGAGCAATTGCATTCACTGTCGCTTTCAATTGAGTGACAGGGAATAAAGTGGATTTCCAGTGAAGAGCAATTAGCCAGTAAATGGCTACATTTATCGTGTGGATAAGTCTCCTATGTGGCATAGAGATGCTCGGGAAGGATGGAAATAACAAACAGTTTAAGAAAGCTTAATATGAGTGCCAGAAACAATTGAGGCACACAAAATTTAAAGATGTGGAATTTTATCACAGTCCCAGAAAATATGAGAGAAGGATCCCAGGTATAGACATCCTCTGAAACACATTGATGGAACAGAAGAGAAAATGGCATGCAATTTGGTGGGTGTAAAATACCATTTTGTAAAGAGTTTAGTAGTAGTTTCTCGTATTGTGAGTGATCTCACACTTACAAAAGGTTTATAATACAATCACTCTATTCTTTAGTAGAGAGGGATGAAATGCATTCAGTTTCCCATTTTTGCATGCAAAACATTTTGTCTCGTGAGTCAAAGTTCACACAATTAGTATTCCCGGGAATGCCCAGATGTTCCATCCTGCCCAGGCAAGAGGAACCGTACTTACCTTACTGCGAGGACTTGCTGGCGCGTTCCTGACAGACCCACAACCGATGGTACGGAGTAGCTGTCGGCCCGGTCCACTATAAGCGAGACAACAGCAGCCCAGTCATGTGGACCCCGGAGCATATGCTCACCGGGCCACCCCTGGAGCCATGGGGTATGTCGTGGCCGACCCAGCACAAAGCTAAGGTCTGCTCGCGCTCGATGGCCGGACTGGGGGGGGGGGGGGCTACAATGATCTATATATCCAGCCTGTCACCCAGCCAGCAGTTGATAGAAGAATCACAAAAATGAAATTAATAAAAAATTTAAAATGTCTTCAAGACTCTGGGCCCAAAAGGGAGCCGCAGCCTTCTCCTCCGTTAGGCAGAAATAAACAGAGCTGCAGGGTAAGGGGTATGACCGGAGGGACCGCCCCCTGGGCTGTTAAAGTTACATGTTTTAAGATAACCAACATGGTCTGCCTAGTCCTCTCCTATGAACAGGAACATAACCCACTTGTCAAGATTTAAGGAGCTGTGTCTGTCCATGGACAATAAGAAATACATATACACACACACAGCCCTCAAAAGTTCCACTTGCCTGCTAGTCTTTTGCGAATGGAGTTTGAAGGTTGGTGAGGGTGAACTGCATGGGGAGGGGGCGAGCACCGCCGGCAGGTAGTGTTGTATGGGAGCCGTTAATGGAGGGGAAGAGAGGAGAGCAGGCGGCCAGAAGATCAGAGCACAGAGAAACATCACAGCTTTCATATCAATTGCTGCATGTTCCCTGCATTCGCTGTCACATATAGCCCCTACTTCGGAGAATTGATGGAGAGATCACACGTCCAATCTCGGGATGTGTGACGTATATCAAAGTTCCCAGTCAGGAGCATGGGCTGTATGTGATGGCAAGCGGCGGGAACATAAAGAAATTGAAATGAAAGCTGATGTTCCTCTGCACTCTGATGATCTGGCTGGCAATTCTCCTCTTCCCCTAAACAGGTAGGCTGCATTGCTAGGCACAGGCTGCATTGGTGGACACGGGCAGGCAGCATTGATGGACAAGGATAAAGTTGTCAATATTTATTTTTACAACTTGATTCTGCATAAAACATTTTAGTGCAATTTCATGAAATAATTTTTGAGGACATGTGTAGGGCAACTGGTGGTGAGTAACCCTTGAGGCCTGGCTAGTAGCGCACACACACACACACACACATTATATATATATATATATATATATATATCCCTCAATTTATTTTTTATTTTTTTATGTGACAACACTGAAGAAATTACACTTTGCTACAATGTAAAGTAGTGAGTGAACAGCTTGTATAACAGTAACTTTGCTGTCCCCTCAAAATAACTCAAACACACAGCCATTAATGTCTAAACCACTGGCAGCAAAAAGTAAGTAAACCTTTAAGTGAAAATGTCCACATTGGGCCCAATAAGCCATTTTCCCTCCCCAATGTCAAGTTCTCAGTTTTTATTGGAGAGCAGGTGTGTTAAAATTTGGTGTTAATCGCTCTCACACTGGTCACTGGAAGTTCAATATGTTAAAGAGCAAGTTCACCTTTACAGAAAACTCTGTAAGGAACTTACACAGGTGCCCCTCCTTTTTTGGGGATATTCATTATAGCAAAAAGTAAACAATTAAATTTTTTTTTTCAAAATTGTTGCTCTTTTTTGTTTATAGCACAAAAAATTTAAATCACAGAGGTGATAAAATGCCACCAAAAGAAAGCTATTTGTGGGGGAAAAAAAGGTTAATTTTGTTTGGGAGCCACGTCGCACGTCATGCAATTGTCAGTTAAAGCGTCAGTGCCAAATCGCAAAAAGTGGCCTGGTCCTTGACCACAAAAATGGTCCGGGGCTGAAGCAGTTAAGGACCGCCACACGCAGGATTTACATAGGCAGAATGGCACGGACAGGCAAATGGACGTACATGTACGTCCCCTTTAATTTGCCGCTGTGTGGTCGCGTACACGCCTGTCGTGAGCTCAGTGCCGGCGGGACCCGTGGACCATGTCTGCCGGTGTCCCGCAATCCTGTCACGGAGCTAAAGAATGGGGAGATGTCAATGTAAACACAACATCTCCCCATTCTTCCTAGTGATATGTCACGGATCGAATGCTCCCTCTCATCGGGAGCAGCAATCAGTGACGTGTCACTTGTAGCCACCCCACTAACAGTTAGAAGCACTTCCTAGGACACACAACCAATTCAGCGCCCCCTACAGGTTAACCACTTCACTGCCGGTGTTTTTTTTTTATATTAAACGTTTTTTTTATTGAACACTGTACATATGGAACATAACATTGCAAAGTACATGGCAATATTGGTATCAGAGAGACCCATTATAAACGGGACATGCATGCATTGACATACTATATTCTGGTGTAGGTACAGCATTGAGCATAACATGCAAGGTATCGCTGGATGAGGGAGGGCTGCTCCATTGGGAGGGAGGGCTGCTCCATTGGAACCGCGTATAACAATCACCCACGGGTGACCTTTGAGACATTATCTACAACACTTATGCCGCGTACACACAATCGTTTTTCGGCATGAAAAAAAAAACTATGGTTTTTAAAAACGACATTTAAAATGATCGTGTGTGGGTTACACACGACAACAAAAATTCGAACATACTGCAATTTTTTAACGTCGTTTTAAAAAATGTTTTTAGGGTTGTAAAAAATGATTGTGTGTGGGCCAAAACGACGTTTTAAACCCGCGCATGCTCAGAAGCAAGTTATGAGACGGGAGCGCTCGTTCTGGTAAAACTACCGTTCATAATGGAGTAAGCACATTCATCACGCTATAACAGACAGAAAAGCGCAAATCGCCTTTTACTAACACAGAATCAGCTAAAGCAGCCCAAAGGCGAATAGAACTTCCCCTTTAGAGTGCCGTCGTACGTGTTGTACGTCACTGCGCTTTGTTCATCATTTTTTAAAAACGCTGTATGGGCAACGTCGTTTTTAATGATGAAGTTGGAAAAACTTTGTTTTTTTTTTCATGCCGAAAAACGATTGTGTGTACGCGGCATTAGGGACAGACCGTACATGTGTAAGACTTAAGCCATCTATATGCCATATCTTATATTTATCAGGGCAGCCTCGATTAATATATATGGATTTTTTTCTACGGAAGGGTAACATTTATGTCAGCTTTCCACTCAGAGGTGCTGGGAGGCGTGGGCCTCATCCAATGTCGGGCTATAATCTTTCTAGCTGAGAAGAGTGTCTCGTGTAGGAATGTTTTGGTAAATTTATCTAGGTCAGGGAAAATGCCCAATAGACATTGTTTATGGTCTAGGAACAAAAGAGAGCCCATGTCGTCATGTAGAAAGTCTACAACCTGTTTCCATAGCTCCTGAAGCATAGAACATGACCAAAGCAAGTGGAAAAATGCACCTGGTGCTTGTGTGCACATCGGGCAGGATGTGGCAGTTCCAGGCTTAAAAACGTACAACCCTGAGAGTAAGGCACGACCGATGCAAGATAAACAATTGTGATAACCTGTTAGAAAGCTTGGGGGAAACAGTCTTGCATGCATCTAGAGCCTTACTCCATTCAACAGTTTGTTATCAAGATCTCTCAATGAACATTCTATATATTTTATGTCTGGCTATGGGAATTGTGTACTTTCCTAATTGGCGGCTATGTTTTTGCTTTAGACATCTGTGCATTTATTTTCAAGCAGGGACAATCCTACACATTTTTTGTTTTCTTTTGGTCCTATGGGGGGCATTGTGGGTCTATGCGTCTTCGGTGACCTTGGATGCAGTTCGGGCACGCGTGGGCCGGCCCGACCATGTTTGGGGAATGATTTGGTGGTTTTGATTTTCCACTTTAATCCGTTTTCCCCTGGGTCTGGCCGGCAATAATTTTGCGGCTTTTTCCTTTCCTGTGCATGTGGACATATATATTGGTTCTTTCTATCATTAGCCTTTTGTTTACCATCCTGTTCTCTCGTTAAATTTGCGACCATCACTGATCCCATTGTCTGTTTATTACAGACACTCGATCTATGAAAGGATGGAGTGTTATATTCTATCCTCTCTCTCCCCTATCTCGCAATGTTTTGTGCCAGGGCAGCAACACACGCATGCTGGTGGGAGCGCGACGCATGACGTCACTTCTAGCAGGTTTCCATTTTGTTTATGGGCAGGGGGTAACACGGTGCGCCGCACACCCGGAGGACAGCATTACTCAGTTATTGCCGAGATGCGATATTGATTGCACACACACGCCAGCTGGGAGATTGTTTTCCAAGACCACCCTTATTTAAGGGCTGGTCTTGTTCGGACTAGTCAGCAGTGCTACCAAGGAGGAGTAGACACTAGCTGTCTCCTGAATAAGATAATCAGAGGATCTTTCTGTGCGGGTATTATCTGTGGACTTTGGCTGTATGCGTTGTTTATATATGCAGCTTGCCATGACCATATCCTCTTTTCTGTATACAGATCTTTAGGTAGTTCCAGTATTTGGACTGCCAAGTCAGCGGAGAAACCCTGGGGACTGTTTGAATTCCTGCCTATTATATGCTTAACATTTGGCGGTGTTGATCGATTGGGGGCCCCTGAGAGAACGAAAGTCTTCTGCTCTGGCCAATGATTCTGGATTAAATCGGTGTAGACATCTACCATCATGCAGTGATTCATCCTCTAAACTACACATGCTGCCTTAGAGGTAAACAATAAATATAATTAATATGAAAACAGTAAAAAGGTATATTACACCAATCTGAAACTGACTCTTTGGGAATGGTGTTTATACACCGATCCAATCTGCTTTGCAATAATGTTGGTGATTTCTAATATATATGAGGTTCATTCCTCTTATAGATAAATCAAAACCATTAAAATGGATGAATGGTATCACAATAATTCATAATTATCAGACAAATTTACAATAATTTTTGTTTATAGATTTTAAACAATTCTCCATTGCCCTGTGTGTATGTGATCCTGGTCTGCTCTGTGGTTATCCACGCGCTGATCCGCTTTGGTTTTTTAACCCCTCTTTTCTGGACCATAATTTTTCTACACATGACCGTCAGGTCCCGTTTCTCTGACACTCTGCTGTGAGCTTTTATGCATGGTTGTCTATGCAAGTACACTGCCGCCACACTATTAAATTTGCCCTGTATAAGATCTAGCTGTTAGTCAAACATTTGAATCATCAAAATTACAAAGTGTATGCTGTAAGCTTATGAATTGTTTTTGTATTTTAGATTACAATTTAAAAAACAGTGGATTTTCCTGAAGGAGTTTTGTCTCTGCAACGCGTAGGATCCATTCCATATGCATGATTTTTTCACATAAGTGTATTGTTTAGTATATGTATGCTATATTCACACTTTTTTGTACGTCCTTCACGACAGTCTTTTTTTGTATATGACATTTTTTTTGTTGAATTGTGTCCATTTCTGTATAAAAAAATTTTATTTAATTTTACCCCTTTGTGGTTACACTAACTGTGCATATAAAGTCCTGCCCTTGAGGGGAAACTGTTGTTCTATATATTGATCCCAGTGAGGGCATAGGAGAGTAATAAACCTTAGCCTATCAGTTTTATCGATGTGGTAAAGTTGGTATAACTGGGATGCAATATAATATAAATTAAAATCCGGAAGGGCTGTCCCACCCAAGTCAGGGGGATTTTTGAGTACATTCCAGGCCAATTTATGCCCGTTACCCCATACAAACAACTTAAGCAGAGCTTCAATTAATTTAAAGGTATATATAGGTGCGTGCCAGAGCATGTACAACATTATGGGTAGTAAAATAATTTTTATGATATTGATGCATCCCCACACTCCCAATGGCAATCGGGCCCAAACCTGAGTCTTGGATTTGATTAATGCAAAGAGTGGTTCAATGTTTAGGGAAACATAATCTGCTGGAGACATGGACACTGATACTTCCAAATATTTAATGGAGCCAACCTGCCACAGTCGCAAATGCTCCTGTATCCTGAGGGGTTAAGCCTTCTATGGGCAAAATTTGGGATTTATCCCAATTGATTGAGACCGGAAAATTATCCAAAATATTCAATGGTTTGCAATGCATTTTGTAGGAAGGTATCAGTCTGCCAAATAGAGTAATGTGTCATCAGCGTATAAGCCGATTTTCTCCACGAGTGCTCCCACTTGGAGACCACAAATGGATATTGCCAGAGTTTCGACCGCCAAGGCATACAGTAAAGGGGACAGGGGGCATCCCTGCCTAGTGCCTCTGGTGAGGTCAAAGGACCTAGAGGTCCATCCATTAGTGACAACCCTTCCCCAATATAAAAGCTGGACCCACCTAATGAAATTTGGGCCAAAGCTAAACCCCCTGAGACAACCCCAGAGGTAACGCCACTCAACAGAGTCAAACCCCTTGGCCGCATCCAAGGCCACTACAACCCAGGATCCAACATCGGCATGCACTGCTTGCAGGTTAATATACAGTCATCTAAGATTAAATGAGGTGTTGCGACCTGGCATAAAACCTGCCTGGTCAGTATCACTTGGTTTAGACGAAGTGCCAATATTTTAGCAAGGATCTTTATATCAACCTGCAAGAGTGATATGGGCCTGTACGATTCTGGTAGGCCCGGGTCCTTACCTGGCTTGGGTATAAGAACAATGGTCGCGTCTCTCATACAGGGGGGGGGGGGGGAAGGAAAAAAGTTTGAAAAGATAAATCGTAGAGTGCAAGTAGTTTGGGAGTGAGTAGTTCATTATATTGTGCATAAAATTTTATAGGCAGACCGTCAGAACCCGGGAGCCTTCGATCTATGAAAGCTAGCAATTGCCGTAGCCACTTCATTAGGCGTATGTCAATTTTGGAAAGTCTATACCTGCAAGTAAGTCCGTCAATTGGTCATCAGATTGGGCCTCTTGAGATGTGTACAATTGGGAGAAAAAAAAATATCTCTAAAATCGGTCGGTAACCGCCTGCAGGTCTGTAATTGTGCCGCCGTTAGGGGCTGTAAGTGAAATAACAGTCGGAGGTCTGTCCTCACTGTGGACTAGATATGCCAGTAAATTGCCTGCCGTTTCCCCATGCTCAAAGAACTTTTATATTGAAAAGAAAAGCTTGTGTTTGGCTGCTTCATATTGTATTTAATCCACTACCCTGATCTGCAGTTTCAACAGGTCAGCCTTGGAGGGGGATAGGTCAGCCATATATGACTGTTCAGAGGTCGACAAGTCGCCTAGAGCCTTATTCAGATGAGCAGCAGTCTTAGCCTTGAATTGGTTAATTCGAGAGGTCAATACCATGCAGGCATGCAACTTGAAGGACTCCCAGACTATGGCTGTGGAGGAAGAGTCAACATTTCTAGCAAAAAAAAAGGTAGTCCAAGTATGCATCACCATCCTCCGACAACAGGGACAGTCAAAACTGATTTAACCGCCATGTTGGCAGGGTCTTATCTACTGGAATGGAGAGAGCAATCCGGTAGGGGCCGTGGTCAGAGAGCAGCCTAGAGGAGAACTCCGCTCCCAACAAACGCAGGGCAAGGGCATTAATTAGTATAAAATCGATACACGACATAGTATTATGAGAAGACGAAAAGCAGGAGTAAGCTCTCGTAAGGGGAAATATGTGGCGCCAAGTATCAATAAGATTGAAAGTTGAGAGAAGTCTAGAAAACCAGGACTGTGACAGGGCCGGGTTGGAGGGCGATGCTGGCTGGGGTCTGTCCAGGCTGGGGTTCAGCGTAGTATTAAAATCCCCCAGCCAAACCGCCTGAATCGAGGGATGGCGAGCCATGAACACCAGACCTTCAGTAATAACAGTGCTAAATGGAGTGTGGGGCATAAAATGCCAGTATAAGAAATGGTTCTCCATACATCTTTGCTAAGAGAAACACATACCAACCATGTGGGTCAGTTACCATATCACAAAGTTCAAAAAGTACAGACTTGGCAATGAGGACTGAGACTCCGCAAGCCTGGGTAGAGTGGGTTGAGTGATACGCCCACCCTATCCACGGTCACTTAAGTGCCATCCGAAGACAGCCATCCACATGTGTCAACTAATACCACCACATCAGTCCTCTGTTTTTTTAAGAAATGTAAACACTGCAGATCTATTCACCCCATCTCCCAATCCCCGGACATTCCAGGTAAGTAGCTTTAGTGTGGCCATCCAACAGATAGGGAGATATGTGGCACCATGAGGTCAGCCCAGCAATCTCCAGCATATACTGTCTAGTACACCAAATCCGCCATATTGCAATCGAATATATAGTAAAAAAAGAGGGAAATTGTAAAAGTGAAACAAAATCAAAGTCTCTAGATAGCTGTTAATATTGCCTCTCAACACTCAAACTAAAACTAACCCAACCACCCCACCCTGCATCTTCCCCAACTGATGTGGGCATAACCCAAAACAGAACATGAGTCAGCAACCAGGAAAAGACCATCCATAATAAGGAAGCTTGGCGTTAAGTAGTGAAATTGTAGAAGTAGACTTTTTAATCCGGGGCTCCAGGTGAATCACAGCCCACAAATGCATGGTCTGCCACAAGCACATCATGAACCACAGATGTGGTTTGGAGTGCCAGTGGGTAAAATAGGAAAATTGCTGCTCAAAGCAAATAGAGGGCAGGACAGAGTGTGCTCCATAGTCATGACCCCAAATGTACTGTATGAGAGAAACAAAAAGGTCACAGAGAATCAGGCGACAGGAGTCCGGAAAAACATACCGCCAAATGGCAGGATATAATACAGTAGATCCAACGGAGGTACTGGGGAACCCCCGGAAGCCTGGGACACATTGTACAGGGCAACAGTTAATGGGGGATAGAGAGGTCAGAAACAAACATACCGAGTCCCCGATCATCCAGGATTTCCCAGCGAGGAAATCGGGAGGTGCAGGGAACATCAAACAGCCAGGCCATCACAGGGGTGAGGTCTGTCACTCATCCACTTATCTGGAAAGGCCAGGACACTCCAGCCAGTCTATGACTTCATCCGGGTCTTCAAAGAAGAATACCCAGCCGCCCCTCACCGCTCGGAGGCGACCCGGGAAGAGCATGGAGTACTTGAGATGCTCAATTCAGAGTTTCTGCTTTTTCCAGATTTTTTTCCCTCCGCTCCCTCGGGCAAACCGATGAAGCAGAGATTACATCGCCTAAGTCTATTTTCCATTTCGTCTTGTTTACTGATGAGCTGGGAAATCTGCATCTGCATATGGTCGGCCCCCTGCTTGGAGCAGAGGAATGGTGTCCTCCACTTCACTAATGCGCGTTTCAGTTGATGTGACCCTCTCCCGGAGCTTTTGAAGATCCTGCCTCATGAGGGATATATCGATCTTGACTGTCGATTTGGGTTGTGAGAGAGGTACGGCATGGTGTGAATGCTTACAGGAGTTTTTCTGTATCCCTCTAGGTGAGGCCTGGTCAGCACTCGTGGCGCCGCCATCTTCCCCCACAGTATCTTGTTCCTGCCGGCGGAATTGATCCAACTTAGCGATCGCAGTGCTCTGCGGTTTTAGGCGGAGACATGCTGGGGTATGCACCAGACCTTACCCTCATCGACTGGGGTCTATTAGGATGTCGCGGGGCTCACAGGATTAGCGGGTAGAAGGATTAATGGATGGAGCTCGTCTCACTCGCATCTTACTCCATTCCCTGTCAGGCCACGCCCCCGCCAGTGATCGCTGTAAAAATGACAATGGTCTAAAAATGGTGTCAAAAGTGTCCGATGTGTCTGCCATAATGTCGCAGTCACGATTAAAAAATAAATAAATAAATAGCTAATCCACTTCATTACTAGTAAAAAAAATGCCATAAAACTATCCCCCCATTTTGTAGACGCTATATTTTTTGCACAAACCAAACACTTACTGTGATTTTTTTTACCAAAAATATGTAGAAGAAAACATATCGGCCTAAACTGAGGAAAACATTTTAATATTTTTTGGGGATATTTATTATAGCAAAAAGTAAAAAATATTGAATTTGTTTTCAAAATTGTAGCTCTATTTTTGTTTATAGCGCAAAAAATAAAAACTGCAGCAGTGATCAAATACCACCAAAAGAAAGCTCTATTTGTGGGGAAAAAAGCATGTCAATTTTTTTTGAGAGCCATGTCGGATCGACCGTGTAATTGTCAGTTAAAGCGACGCAGTGCCGATTCGCAAAAAGTGGCCTGGTCTTTGGCCAGCCAAATGGTCCGGGGCTTAAGTGGTTAAATAAATCTGAGGATCTGAAAAAAAGGATTGTTTGACATAAAGAAGGCCTAGGCTATAAAAAGATTGCCAAGTAAAGTTTTTTCAGTGTTGTCACAAAGCAGAGCTGCACGATTCTGGCCAACATGAGAATCTTGGGCGGCGGACTTGTGATACAATTTTTGACAGTTAATCGTGCAGCTCTAATATTTATATCTCACACACACACACAAAATTGTCAAATGTATTGGGGCACCTGCCTTTACACGCACATGAACTTTAATGGCTACTCAGTCTTCGTCCGTATGTTAGCTTGCAGTTTCCTGCTTTTGTACTCTTAGCTGCAGTGTTTTTCTACCCGATTACTTTCACACGTGTGACCTGGTTGTGCTCACCAATGGCCGTTGTCTGCAATTATGTGGGCCTTTATTTCCTTCCCTTTCATCACTTCCTGGCCCGCCTCCTAGTTTGCTGATCTATAGATGATGACATGCTCCGTGTAACCCACCTTACCTGAGCAACTTCATAGTTCTCTGAGCTCCGGTTTGCATACCTATTGTCCATGCTGTGTCCGATTACCCGTGTACCTACCCCGGCTTTGTTCAACGTCTGTGCTTTTTCACTGCCCGTCCTGATCTTGGCTTGTCTTCTGGATTCCATTTTGCCTGCAGATTGTACTTCGCACACGCAAGTGGTCTTCGCATCCTTGGCTAGGCAAACCTGGGGGCCCTGACCTGGTTCCAGCTTGCTGTAATGCCATCCTCACCATCAGGGGCTCTAGGGAAGATACAGCCTGGGGCTTCGACTCCGTGCCCTGGGAAACCCTGAGTTGGCGATCTACAAGAGCCCACTACCACAGACTGACAGTTTGCTCAGGCCATGAAGCTCCTCGAAGACACTGCAGCCTCTTCTGGATCAACTTCAGTGATTGCCACAGAGAGTGGACATCCAGCAGGCCTATCATGAACGGATTATGCAGTGTTTGCAGGAACTTTCCTCCAGTTTGGATCAGCTGCGGGTTGTGCCCACTTCCTCACCCTTCGTTCCTGCTGCTCTAGCTTGGGCATTGCCACTGTGGGAACGTCAAGATCCTACAGTTTCCAGTCTCTCTGCCTTCCTACAAGCTTTCAGCAACACCTTTGATGTTCCTGGCAGGGTCTCAGCCGCTTCTGTAGCTCTTCTTCGGTTTTAAGGGCAAATTACTGTTGGATTAATATGCAGTTTAGTTTTGCACCTTGGCTTCAGAAATGGCATGTATTGAGGCCCTTACTTCAAACTTTTGGCAAGGTCTAGTGGATATTATGGATAAATTATCTGGCAGAACTATACCCACCACACTGGATGGCTTAATCACCTTTATCATCCAAATCAATGTCCATGTCCAGGAGCGAGATCTGGAGAGGACGTTTCCATGCCCCTTCCCACCAGTGGGTCACTTCACCCCTGTTGTCTAGAAAGCTTCATAACCACCCATCTCTCCAGCTGTGTTAGCTTCTGAAGAACCTATGCAGTTAGGCCAGACACCTCACTCCAGAAGAGCGGTCACGTCGCCTGAGACTCGGCCTATGTCTTTACTGCAGAGCTGTCCTGTCCGTCTGGGTCCAAGTCGCTTAGAGGAAGGTGATCTAGACCAGACCCTGAATTCTGCCCTTGATTTACCATATCTGTCTCTATTCATTGGGCCCTGAACGTGTATCAAGTTTCCGCATATATGGAATTTGGGGCAGCCAGGAATTTCATTAAGCAGGCCTTGGCCACTGAATTGGGCATTCCTCTCATTCCCTTTGAAATGCCTCCATTAGACTCTGCAGTGGATGGCTCTACCTTGGCCTTAGGACCCCTACGGTGTCAGTGTCCATCGTGAAGAAGTCTCCTTCCTAAACCTTCCCAAGTCCTCTAGCCCCATCATTCTTGGACTTTCATGGTTACAGAAACACTCACCGTACCTGGATTGAAATTCTAGCCAAGTGTTATCTTGGGGGTCGCAATGCCATCAGACTTGTCTCCTTACATATGTGCGCCCACATCTTTGTGTACCTATGGCTAAGGTTACTACCTCTCAGATACTCCCTCTGCAATATCTGACCTTCCAAGATGTTTTTTGTAAAAAAAAAAAGCTGCTGACAGTTTGCCTCCTCATCTTCCCTAAAACTGTGCAATTGACCTCCAACCTGGGACACCACCACCCCCAGGTCGAGTCTACCCTCTCTTCATTCCTGAGACTCAAGCCATGTCAGTACATCCAGGAAAATATGAAGGATCTGTAAATCCAATTATGTTGCTAGGGCTGGCTTTTTTGTGGGCATACCATCCAATTATGATTCGAGGGGGAGATGAATGAAAAACTGCTTTTAAAGTGGTTGTAAACCCTTACATACAGCTTTTTAGCAATCATGGATATCGCTTAAACAAGTGTGGTTTAGAATATATTCCCTGCATCTGCAGAAGGCATTGGCCCATGCACACTGAAGCAATGGCATGTCGTACCGTTGCTTCATTTGGACTGTGCATTTCCAGTGGCTCCTGTGCAGGACTGACGTCACAGGACAACACTGGATTTGTTTGCAGGCAAGTGTCACATAATGGGCTAATATGCGATGCATACTAGACCATTATGCCTTTAGCTGGTTCCTTTCCTAGGCTACATAACATGGATAAAGGGTTGCTTATGGATCCTGCCAAACTTCAGGCCATCTTCAACTGGCCTCAGCCTTCTAGTTTAAAAGCTAATCATCAGTTATTGGGGTTCACAAATTTATTTTGCCAGTTTATTCCCGATTACTCCTTTGGTGGCCCCAATCACCTCTTAGACCCGGAAAAGTGTTCATGCCATAGCCTGGCCTCCTGAAGCAGTCAAAGCTTTCCACAAGCTCAAAATGGCCTTCCTCTCTGGATCTAGTTTCAAATGTCCTGATATTCTCCCGCCTTTCTTCTTGGAGGTAGATGCTTCCTTGGAAGTGGGGGCCGTCCTTCTCCAAATGAATGACAGTAAGCTCTGTCCTTGTGCCTTCTTTAAGAAGTTTTCTGATGGAAAAAAAAAATACACCATTGGGATCAGGAACTTCTGGCTATCAAGCTGGCACTGCAAGAATGGCGACATCTACTGGGAGAGATCTCCTCACTGTATCTTGATCTATACTAAATAATAAAAACATCCAGTATCTGCAATCCGCCCAATGTGTGAATCCCAGGTATGCACAATGGGCTCTTTGCCAGGTTTAATTCTGACATCACCTTCAGGCCCGGTTCTAAAAATGCTTGTTGATTCATTGTTTAGATTTGACATTACTGACTCTTAAGTGTCATGTTGAACCAGAACCCATTATTTCTGCCAATTGTATCCTGGCCTCCACTCATCTTGATTCTCCATGTATCCCGCCCTGAAAGACATTTGTGGTGCCCTCCTTCGCGTCAAGCTTCACAAATGGGCACAGGACTCTAAACTCTCAGGACATCTTGGTGTGCAACGCACCTGTGCCTTCCTGCAGCATTACTACTGGTGACCCTCACTTCGGAAGGATGTTGAAGAATGTGTCCAGGCTTGCTCCATTTGTGTGCAGTCCAAGTCCTCCATGTCTGCCCCAGCAGGTCTTTTTACCTCTACCTGTTTCGGATGTACCTTGACGTTGCATCACCATTGACTATCCCTAAACTACCCCCCTCAGTGGGCTCTACCATTATCTGGGTGGTTGTGAACAGGTTTTCTAAAATGTCACTTACTTCCACTTTCAAACCTACCCCTCTGCTGTCACCGTCTAATATGTATTAGGGAAATCTTTTGTCTCCATGGTATGCCCTCACACATTGTCTCGGATACAGGAGTTCAGTTTACAGCCCACTTCTGAAGAGCTCTGGCCACATCCTTTTGAATCAAGTTGGACTTCTCAGCCTTTCATCCGCAGTCTAACAGACAAACTAAAAGGGTCAACCAGAATGTGGAACGGTATCTTCATGCCTTAATTTTTGCCCATCAGGATGACTGGGAAGACCTTTTAGCCTGGGCAGAATTTGCACTCAACCACGCTAGTGCCAGCACTGGTAAGTCTCCCTTCTTCACAGTATATGGTCGTCATCCATCGGTACCATTTCCTGTTCCCATCTCTGCTGAGGTGCCTGCAGCTGCAGAGATGCAGCAATCTCTCAATTCTACCTGGGCAGATGTTTCCAAGAATTTACATCTGGCAGCTTCCAGGTACAAAGTAACGGCTAATCGTCTTCACTGTGTGAGTTTCAAGTTTCTTCCTGGTGACAAGGATTGGCTCTCTACCAAGAATATCCGTCTCCAAATACCTTAGATGAAATTTGCTCCTCATTTCATTGGTCTTTTTACAATCCTTTGCCAGGTTAACCCTGTTGCTTTCAAGCGGTCTCCATTCACATCCAAGAATGCCTAATGTTTTCAATGTTTCTCCTCTTTAGACAATTGGTCCAAGGAGAGACCATACAATACGGTCATCAATAGATTTTCCCATCCTATTTGTCATCTTTCTTCAACAGCCAGTACATTGGATCAGTATGAAATCAAGCAAGTCTTAGATTCCAAAATTCTGCAGGGGGGGGGGGGGGGGCTTTTGTACCCAATTGACTGGAAGGGATATGGTCCTATTTCTACTGATGTTTCTACCCCTCGTTTGGTGAAACTTTTTCATCAGAAGTTTCCTCTCAAGCCTGGCCCTAAACAAGTGGGGACACCGTGTAGGAGTTAAGGCACTTTCACACGGATGTGTCCATGCACAGTCTCCGCTTTGCTCAGCAGGGATCACTTAGTTCAGGGGTCTCTAGACTTTTCAAACAAAGGGCCAGTTTATTGTCCTTCAGACTTTAGGAGGGCCGGATTGTGGCCAGCAGGGGCAAAAAATGTCCCGGGCCCAGCACCAGTGAGAATAAATATGGCCTCAGGGTTGGTGGTCAGTAGGAGGAGTAGTGCCACTATCAGTAGGAGGAATAGTATCCCATCATTAATATCAGTAGAAGAAATAGTGCCCCCTTGTTGGTGTCAGTGGAAGGAATAGTGCCTCATATCATTTGGAGGAATAGTGCTCCAAGGGCCGCATACAGGCTGGCAAAGGGCCACATCTGGCCCTCGGGCCGCAGTTTGGAGACCCTTGACTTAGTTGATCCCCACTGAGCAGGCAGATGACAGGTCTATCTCTGAACACTGTGCAGGGACAGACCTGTCGGAGCTCCCGCCCCCCCATTATGGGGGATTGGATGAAGACGGACAGTAGAGTCAGTTTTCATTTGATCCGCCAGACGAATGGGAAATAGGGTTTCCAGACTTTAGGACATGTCACCGTTGATATCTGTCGCTCCATAGACCTTTATGCAGCGTCCGTTCAGGTCCGCCTAAAAAACTGACAGGCGGACCTGAACAGGGCCTTAGCCTGCTTGTATACTATTTACGTCCATGCTGCAGTGTTTCTCTACCCGATTCCTTTCACATATGTGGCTTGGCTGTGCTCACCTATAGGCATCGTCTGCTATTTTGTGGACCTTTATTTTCTTCCCTTCCATCACTTCCTGGCTCGCCTTCCAGTTTGCTTGTCTATATAAAACATGCTCAAGCGTAACCCACATTTCCTGAGCAACTTCATAGTTCTGTGCTCCTGTCCATACTGTGTGACTACCTCTGTGCCTACCCCAGCTGTGTTTACCAACTGTGCTTGTTCACTGCCCGCCCTGATCTTTGCTTGTCTTCAGGATGCCCTTTCGTCTGCCGCTTGTACTATGCACATGCGAGTGGTCTCCGCATCCTCGGCTAGGTGCACCTGGGGCCATGACCTGGTTCCAGCTTGCTTCAAGGATGTCCTCACCATCAGGGGCTCTGGTGAAGAATCAGTCAAGGGTTTATACACCGTACCCTGGGGAACACCGGAATTCTACAAGAGCTTACTACCACAGACTCCTGACACTGTAGGGTTCAATACTGAGTTGGGCCCCCCTTTGCAGCTAAAACAACTTCTACTCTTCTGGGAAGGCTGTCCGCATGGTTTAAGAGCGTGTCTACAAGAATGTTTGACCATTCTTCCAGAAGCACATTTGTGAGGTCAGGCACCGATATTGGACAAGACGGCCTGGCTTGCAGTCTCCACTCTAATTCATCCCAATGATGTTCCATCGGGTTGGGTCAGGACTCTGTGCAGGCCAGTCAAGTTCCTCCTCCCCAAACATGCTCAGCCATGTCTTTATGGACCTTGCTTTGCTCACTGGTCCAAATCATTTGGAGGGGGGGGGGGGTTATGGTTTGGGGTTGTTTTTCAGGGGTTGGGCTTGGCCCCTTAGTGCCAGTAAAGAGAACTCTAAAGGCGTCACCATACTAAGACATTTTGGACAATTCCACACTCCCAACTTTGTAAAAACAGTTTTGAGATGGCCCCTTCCTGTTCCAACACAACTGTGCTTCAGTGCACAAAGCAAGGTCCACAAAGACATGAATGAGTGAGATTTTTAATCCAGAAACATTGGCTTACTGAAAAGTATGTCCATATACAGTATAGTGTGTACTCAATACTTGGTCAGGCCCCTTTTGCATTAAAGCAGAGTTCCACCCTATTTTTCAACTTTTCAGCATTCTTTTTAACACTGCCCCTTTAAATACATTTGGGATGTTTTTTTTTTTTTTCATTTAAAAACTCATGTTTTTATTCATGCGAGTCTCTTTCCCCTGTTGCGGCGGAATGGCCTCCCCGCCGCATCTAGCGCTGCTATGCCTCCTGGGAGTTGTGTGTCATCAATCCCAGGAGGCTGGGCTGAACATCGCAGCCGTAGTTGAACATCTCGGGAGGGAGGGCGATGCCGCCCATAGAGGTGGTGTCCTTCCTCTTCTCCCTCTCTAACTCCTCCCCCGTTCCTAGCACCGCCCCCGTCCTCCCCCTCCACCACCCGCCGTCTGTCTCCGGTGCACGGAGATACAGATCATCAGACAGAGCGCATCTCTGTCTGATAGATCTGTATGTGAGAACATTGATCGTAGTACAGCCCCGCCTCCCTGTACATTGAAACAGCGCTCTGCACTGTGTGTTACAATTCTGGTGCAGGGAGGCGGGGCTGTACTACGATCAGTGTACTCACATACAGATCTACACAGACCGAGATGCCAACTGTCATCCTGATCCTCTGTACCTCCCCCCACTCTGCACTGATGTTGTCACCGCACTGATGATGTTGTCACCGCACTGATGTTGTCACCGCACTGATGGGCACTAATGTTGTCACCGCACTGATGGGCACTAATGTCACCACACTGATGGGCACTAATGTCACCACACTGATGGGCACTAATGTTGTCACCGCACTGATGGGCACTAATGTCACCACACTGATGGGCACTAATGTTGTCACCGCACTGATGGGCACTAATGGTGTCACCGCACTGATGGGCACTAATGGTGTCACCGCACTGATGGGCACTGATGTTGTCACCGCACTGATGTTGTCACCGCACTGATGGACACTAATAATGTTGTCACCGCACTGATGGGCACTAATAGTGTTGTCACCGCACTGATGGGCACTAATAGTGTTGTCACCACACTGATGGGCACTAATAATGTTGCCACCGCACTGATATAAGGCACTGGTGCCACTGCACAGATAATGAACTGGTGTCACCGCACTAATGGGCACTGATAATGCACTGGTGGGCACTGATAATCTGCACTGGTGTACCCTGACATTTGGGTCTGGTTGTGGTTCCGGGGCCGATGCGGGGAGCTGTGCCGGGGCCGATGCGGTGGGCTGGGGCCGATGCGGGGTGCCGGGGCCGATGCGGGGTGCTGTGCCGGGGATGATGCGGCGGGCTGGGGCCGATGGGTGCTGTGCCGGGACGATGCGGTGGGCAATGTTATGGTGGCAATGTGCTGTGCTGGGGGAAGGAGGAAGCAGGAGGAACTCAGCACAGAATGGTGGGAACCCCCTCATAATGGGCACAGCTGGTGTACAGCCACAGGAAGTCAGTGCAGGGATAGTGGGAATCCCTCATGAAGGGTTCCCACCATCCCTGTTCTGTGCTGACTTCCTGTGCCTGTACTCCTGCTGTGCCCATTATGAGCGTACTAATCCGAAGTGAGTTTTGGGCACAAAATAATGGCTAATGCGAAACGGAACTAAACAAAATGAATTTATTGACAGTGCACGTCTGGTATATGTATACACACCACATAGATAGATAGATAGATATATATATATATATATATATATATATATATATATATATATATATATATATATCTATCTATCTATCTATCTATCTATCTATCTATCTATCTATCTTATGTAGATATATCTGCACAAGAACAAATTATTTTGTATATTTACTGGTTCCTGGAAGGAGGAGGGGAGGAGGGGAGGAGAGGTTTGCATAGATAAGGGGCGGCAACATCCTCTGACACTCCTGTTGCTATTGAAACCTGATCTGAAACCTATTACATTGCTTGTGCAGAACGGAGCATGTGCGAGGTGTGCAAGGCTGCAATCCAGGAAGTCATACAGTCTGGCTTCATGATGCCCACACTTAAGATGGCCCCAGTCAATTTCTGTTTTATAAAGTGTCTAAATGCTGTAACAACCTAACAAAACGGACCTTAGTTTACAGACTAACTGTAGTAGAATACATTAAGCTTGTGTATTACAGGGGTATTTATATTTAAAAAGTTTTTATATTTAAAATTGTGGCCAGAACTCCGCTTTAATAACTGCATCAATCCGGTGTGCAATGTAAGCGATCAGCCTGTGGCACTGCTATGGAAGCCCAGATTGCTTTGAAAGCAGTCTTCAGCTCATCTGCATTGTTGGGTCTTGTGTCATCTTCCTCTTGGAACTACCCCACAGATTCTCTATAGGGTTTAGGTCAGGCGAGTCTGCTGACGAGTCAAGCACAGTGATACCATGATCATTAAACCAGGTATTGGTACTTTTGGCAGTGTCGGCAGGTGCAAAGTCCTGCTGGAAAATGAAATCAGCATCTCAATAAAGCTAGTGAGCAGAGGGAAGCATTATAGCCAACACAGCCTATACAAGGCAGGGATGTGGATAATGATTTTGAAAAGTGTATTACTGGCAATGTTGATGGTTTTATGTCTCCCATGACAACCACAGGCAGTGCCACATAGTTGTCCCTGGAAATCTCACAATGACTCCCTGTGTTGGAGCCAGTGGTGGTCCAGGACAGCTTTGATACTGCACGGGTGGAACAAAAGGGGAGAATAGAACAAATGGTAGAGCATAGATTATCACAATCGGATGTGGTTGACTTTAAAGCGGGGGTTCCGCAGGAATTCTTTTTTTTTTTTTATATCCACCTGCCGCTCTTAATATAGTTAATACGGTACTTATGTGTCCAAAACAAGATATGGGATTTATTTAAAAACATTTTTGATAGCCAACTTTAACTTTGAAACTGAGCCGGTGGGATGAACGATGATTTGTAAATTAGGGTGAACCTCCGCTTTAACTTGTGCACAATGCCTGCCACCAAGCCACTCTGTCCGCCTGTGTCTCCTTGGGTAGATGGAGCAGTGCATTGGAGTGCTGGTGATTGGAGCACAGACAGAATAGCTTCCGACACAGTAGACCACAAAACCCTACTCACTTGTCTCGTAGAAGTAGCCAGACTTGTGAACTAGATCTAATCTTGTTTTGCACCCTTCCTAGGAAACTGATCCCAGAAAGTGAAACTAGGAGCCTTCACTTCAGAAGCACATACAATTACATACAGAGTCCCTCAAGGATCATCCCTATCGCCCGTGCTCTCCAACATTTACCTCCGTCCACTCAAAATCATCAGCAACCAGGACCTGCTTCATCACTCTTACGCTGATGACGCCCAACTTTACCTACGCATCACCAACAAAAAAGACCAATACCATGCACTGGAAAACTGCCTCATTGATCGATGATTGGATGACAAAGAGCCCCCTCAAACTTAATAAATCCAAAACAGAACTCCTCTGCCTCCATGCAAACCAAAACAAAAACCAGAGCACGACGTTCCCACCACCCTTGGACAAACCACCATGACCCCCAGCACTAAAGCCAAAAGCCTCAGAGTCATCTTTGACTCAGACATGACAATGGATGCACAGTAGTCAGCGGATTTCACCACCTTCTTCTTCACCTGTTGCGTAGACTCATCCCCTAAATCCCGGAAGGAGACACAGCAGCAATAATTGGATCAATCATCAATTCCCGACTTGACTATGCAAACTGCCTTTACCTAGGACTTCCAAATACCAAATTTCACATCTACAAGTTGTCCAGAACACAGCAACCAGACTCTTAACTGAAAAAAAAACAAAAAAAAAACTGGGAATCGATCACCCCTGAGGGCCCTCCATTGGCTAGCCGCGAAGGATCGGGTTACATTTAAGACCCTTTGCCTCACTCACAAAATGTACACAAGGAAAAGCCCTGCAACACCGCTGCGAAAAAATAAAGCACTACACCCCAAGTTGCCCCTTCGATCAACTAACCAGAACCTTCTCCACATTCCCAAGACCTGCTACAAATCAAAAAGTGAACAAAGATTCGCAGTCTAAGGACCCTGGCTATGGAATGCTCTACCCGCTTGAAAGAAAACCATCTGACCTTCAGGAAGAAGCTTAAGATCCATCTTGTCTAAAAGACACAGGCAGACATTGGCTGCTAAAGTGCCTTGAGGTGATTTAGTTCACATTTGTAGCGCTATACAAGTTACTCATTTATACACAGTTTGAGGTTGTAGGAATACTTGGTACATAACATTTTCCCTCATGTAAAACACTCGCCCCACACAGTTGTCCTGGGAAACCCCAAGTTCAGACACCACAAGGTCTTGTGTGGTCTCCAGGGACACCTATTGCACCTGTCACTGTTGCTAGGGGCAATGGCCCACATTTCTTAGTGGTCACCCCTGACATATTTGGATGCAATACCACATTTCACATTCATGCACTGACAAGGTTTCTTAAGACTCAGCTGTTTCAACAGATATTAACCCACTATTTAACTCGGCATAAGTGAGGAACACATTATATTATTTTTTACCTGTCTTGTCTTCCTGCTACACAGTACTCTGCCTGAAGACAAGTACCGTATTTATCGGGGTATTGCGCACTCCGGCGTATAGCGTGCACCCCTAATGTTGACCCTAAATTCCTGTAAAAAAACATTTTATTACATTTTACTACTTACAGTTTTGGTGTCTTGCCCGGCGTCCATCGGCGGCCTTGTCCGGTCCGGCGTCCGTCTGCGGCCTTGGTGGTGTCCTCCCGGCTTCTCCCGTGTTGTCTCCGTGTCGAATCCCCGCTTCCCGTGCTCAGTTTGAACGCCTCTGCCGACATATACCGAGCACAGTACACTCGGGTATATTCGGCCACACTCGGCTTCTCACGCATAAACGTCACAGAGCGTGACTACGAGCGAAGCCGAGCCTGGCCGAATGTACCCGAGTGTACTGCACTAGGTATATGTC
This sequence comes from Rana temporaria, assembly GCF_905171775.1. NCBI lineage: Eukaryota > Metazoa > Chordata > Amphibia > Anura > Ranidae > Rana > Rana temporaria. The sequence goes on along the minus strand of NC_053489.1, from coordinate 380,557,023 downwards.
GGCGCAGGCATTCAAACTAAGCGCGGGAAGCAGGTATCAGCGTATATCGCGCACCCACGATTTTCCCCTTATTTTAAGGGGGGAACAAGGGCGCGGTATACGCCGATAAATACGGTACTTATCGGTTCTCAGTCTTGCTGTGGGGGTTCAACTTTGTGCTTCAACCTGTGCTTCAAAGCAGAAAGTCTCTCTTGCTAGTGTTATGTAGATATTCACTAGCACACCAAAGGCTCATCAATTTTTTTTATCAATCAGGAGTGCTTTATTGAAGGAAAACATACACAATAAAATACCAGCAATACAGACATTTCACCAAGTAAATACAATGCGTCACAGAGTATGCAAGACACAAGTTAAACAAACTATGCTCGTACATCATTATAACCAGGATAGGAACACCAACCCAGATATGTGAGAAAAATAAATAAATTGACGGAACTCAGCCAATGAACCCCCCAACCCCGAGAGCAGGAGGAAAGAAGCGGGAGAGGGAGGAGGCAAGAGGAAGGGAGGAAAGAATGAAAGAAAGAAAGAAAGAGCAGCACGCGATGAGGACGTGACGCGTGTGAGGGTGGGAGGTGCCGGATTGCTCCATGGCTGCAAGCGGCGTACGCCGCATCGAGGCTCCGATATTTCCATCAGCGGACCGGCAGACAGCAGCGTGAGAGGCTGGGCGTTTTGAGGACCGCGCGGGAGACTCATCCCCGCTCAAGACCCGACGTATCCGGGGGACTCAGCATGCGAGCGAGTCCCTAGGCACCACGCAGAAGGACACTCTGCCCTGCATTGGATGCCGGAGCGGAGCGCAGCAGACTTTGCGGTTACCCCGCATCATAAGAATCAGCGGGGCTTCCATTGAGATATCCCCTCGGAGCTGCACAGCCCTAGGGTGGGTCGGCGAAAGGGTCTAAAGGATCGGTAAGGCGCTCAGTTGAGCCGGGTTGGGTTGGGTTCTACCCCCCCCCCCCCCCATATTCCCACCTCTCCCTTGTGAATGCACTTTTTTTCTGTGTAATGCATTGCAAGGACTAGCTGCTAATTCTACCCAGGCATGACATATGGAAGAACAGGAAGTGTACATTCTTTTTTGTTTCTCTCTGACTTGTGACGTACCAAGAGAGAAAAAAACAAAAAAAGAAAAATTACTGCTGCACACCCTTAAGAGTTATTACTATGTTTTATTAAATATCAGAAAATAGAGCATAAAAGGCATTAAAAACACACAGGTGACCAATTATGGTATAGTACCCTAGAAGTGACCTGAGAATACACTCACAAAAACGAGACGGCAAAAATCAGTGACAAATTGAAAACTGGAGCTCGATCATCCAATAAGGAGATCTAAGTCCATAACTAACCCATTCACCCTCCACACAACACAAAGAGACCCCCCACCCCAAGCACATATAAAACCCCCACTGCTATCAATAATCCTAAAGATTTCCACACCATGCGGTGGTTCCCTGTAACTACAGGTGAAAGTACCACCGTCTAAGTGGGAAAAGTTGCAAAAAAGAAGAGCTCAAAAATGGGGACATGAGAAGGATCCACTATATAGTGGTATAGTAATACTGCTCAATTGGAGATAAATGGCAAGTGATTAATCAGATGAGAGAGATATAGTCCCAGGGACCGCAGACAATTCTACTAGGCTGGAGAAAAAAAGTGGTATATATATATATATATATATATGTCTCTGCTCTTCAGATGGGTCGCCGCATCTGGCGTAAACAGTTATTCAATTTCCATCAGATAGTAACTGATAAGGAGGCATTCAACAAAAATATATATTTGAGACACTGTAGTAGTGATCATTATGTATCAGAGTTCACCTATGCTGCACTTGAGAGGACTTTGCAACAATGTAGCCACAATTAATTGACGGGTTCCCATTACTTATGGGTAGTGTCCATTCAAATAGATCCAAGTAGATATGTCCATCAGATATTGAAATTTTGTTGAACTGCTAGTGGCAATTAGGCTTACATGAATATTGGATGTGTTGATATATACACTGTTGGTGAGCAGATAATTGATCAGCATTCCACAGAAAATAAACGGTTGAAGTTGTACTCACTGTTGGGCTGGTATGTGTAGCTCAGAGTCGTAGCTACCACATCAAATCTGTACTCACGTGCTGCCAGAGAGATTTGCAGCCGAGCCATCCATCCATGTGTAGCACACAGAGCCTGAAGCACTCCTCAGTGCAGTAATGATAGGTGCATCGGGGGGTCCCTGTACCCCAAGAGTTTACATGTTTCGTTCCTTTAGGACGAAGTTCCTAGTTCTAAAGGAACGAAACATGTAAACTCTTGGGGTACAGGGACCCCCCCGATGCACATTTTGAACCTCAGTGCTTTTCTTTCTTTTGGAGCTCGGTAACCTGGTTACCTTGAGCCACTAAGCAACTTAAGGAAAAGTATCACGTGGAGACATGAACAGTGCAATCTAAACATAACTTGCACGCTCAAATTGGAGAGACTGACCCCATGGAGACCTAATACATTCTTTATTCTCAACTTTGGAGATTGGTATTTGCCCAACATCATTGAAGACACTGTATAATCGCAGTTCTATACTGGACATTACTATATTATTCACATATCATTACTGCACTGAGGAGGAGTGCTTCAGGCTCTGTGTGCTACACATGGATGGATGGCTCGGCTGCAAATCTCTCTGGCAGCACGTGAGTACAGATTTGATGTGGTAGCTACGACTCTGAGCTACACATAACAGCCCAACAGTTAGTACAACTTCAACCGTTTATTTTCTGTGGAATGCTGATCAATTATCTGCTCACCAACAGTGTATATATCAACACATCCAATATTCATGTAAGCCTAATTGCCACTAGCAGTTCAACAAGATTTCAATATCTGATGGACATATCTACTTGATATATTTGAATGGACACTACCCATAAGTAATGGGAACCCGTCAATTAATTGTGGCTACATTGTTGCAAAGTCCTCTCAAGTGCAGCATAGGTGAACTCTGATACATAATGATCACTACTACAGTGTCTCAAATATATATTTTTGTTGAATGCCTCCTTATCAGTTACTATCTGATGGAAATTGAATAACTGTTTACGCCAGATGCGGCGACCCATCTGAAGAGCAGAGACATACACATTATATATATATATATATATATATATATATATATATATATATACACACACACACATATATATATATATATATACATATACATATACATACATATATATACATACCACTTTTTTTCTCCAGCCTAGTAGAATTGTCTGCGGTCCCTGGGACTATATCTCTCTCATCTGATTTATCACTTGCCATTTATCTCCAATTGAGCAGTATTACTATACCACTATATAGTGGATCCTTCTCATGTCCCCATTTTTGAGCTTTTCTTTTTTGCAACTTTTCCCACTTAGACGGTGGTACTTTCACCTGTAGTTACAGGGAACCACCGCATGGTGTGGAAATCTTTAGGATTATTGATAGCAGTGGGGGTTTTATATGTGCTTGGGGTGGGGGGTCTCTTTGTGTTGTGTGGAGGGTGAATGGGTTAGTTATGGACTTAGATCTTTTTATTGGATGATCGAGCTCCAGTTTTCAATTTGTCACTGATTTTTGCCGTCTCGTTTTTGTGAGTGTATTCTCAGGTCACTTCTAGGGTACTATACCATAATTGGTTACCTGTGTGTTTTTAATGCCTTTTATGCTGTATTTTCTGATATTTAATAAAACGTAGTAATAACTCTTAAGGGTGTGCAGCAGTCATTTTTCTTTTTTTGTTTTTTTCTCTCTTGGTACATTATATTTTTGATTGCACCCCCCGACAATATCGGTGAGTACTACATATTTGATAAATAGGTGGGATTCCCATATCCTTCTCTCCTTTGTTTATATGACTTGTGACGTATGAAGTAATCTGTGAAATAACTGGGGCTTGTGATACAAGGGTCAGTAAAGCAGACTATTTGATCTCACACTCTTACTTTTTGCTGAATCGGAGGAGTCAGGCCCCTTGTCCTCATGGAATAGAACAGTTTTTAACTGTTCAGGACTAGCCTGCGGAGCAAACAGCGTAAAAAGTGCAGACGTGCTTGACGTTTTGACAAAAAACTAGCTCCCCCCGTCGCGTAAGCCACTTCACGATTGCCGAAAAAGGAGCCTTTCGGCTCCTTTCGCAAATCGTGACGCAGCTTGCGTGACGGGGGGAGCTCGTTTTTTGTCAAAATGTCAATCACCAGCATGTTAGGAACGCCCACTCCCGCGGGACTCGCAACCCGGAAGCCTCGGGTGAATTAAGGTATGTACAGCATCAAAAAAAACCTAATAGGCATAATCGTATTGTAATGTGGGGGGCCAGTGTAATAAGAGGAAGTCGTTTTTAGGGTGAACGTCCCCTTTAACATTAGAGTCTAACATAAAGCTGTATTCCCCTAATTACCCCATATGGTTTTACAGAGACACAATATCAACACGGTCCCGTGGGGTCACAATAGGATTTGCAAGAGGTATCCAATTCACATGGGAGGACAGACTGACAGATCCCGAAGGAAGATTTCTATTTCTGAAAGTAAAACTGGGAGGGGTGGATTACACCCTGGCAAATGTCTATGCCCCCAATGTGAATCCGGTTAAATACGTAAGCAAAATCCTTAGAAAATTAAAAGATTTTGAGGCGGGGCATGTGGTGTTAATGGGGGACTTAAACTTCTGCATGAACCCTGTACTTGATAGCACGTCCCGGGCACAGAGGACCAATCGTGAGCAGCTAAAAGAACTGAAACAGCGAATGTCACATAACCAAATGGTTAATGTATGGTGAATCCTACATCCCAAAACTCGCGACTACACATTTTACTCCCCTGTGCACGGGACGTACTCAAGGATAGATTATATCCTCATAGACCATAGACTCCTTGAGAGGGTAATTGAAACTGGAATTGAGATCACGACGATCTCAGATCACGCCCCTACAACTATAAAAATTAGCACATCTATACAGAAAACTAACCCACCGCAGTGGAGACTGGACGAAAGTCTATTGGGAGATGAAGAGGTAGTAGGAAGAGTTCAAAAGGAACTGGAATTTTAATTCCAGGAGAATGATACGGAGGGGATCTCTAGGGCCTCCCTATGGGATGCTCACAAAAAGCCTATATAAGAGGGATTTTTATTGCGGAGGGGGCAAGGAAAAAGAAAGAACTAGGAAATTAAAATCATTAACTGAAGAAATATATAAGCTGGAACAAGACCATAAAACACAGGGCCAAAAGAGAGAAATACTCCACGATCTGACTTTAAAAAGAGATGAATATAGAGCACTCTCAGAGCAAGAAACAAAGAAATCAATAAACAATATGGTGAGAGAAAGATATGTTTGGGGGAACAAACCCAGCAAGAATTTAGCTAAAATGGTACAAAAAAAGACTAGAAATTTTATTGAAAACATTTAAAAAAAGAACGGGGAATTAGTTCATGCAACAAGCGATTTAGCCAAAGTCTTCAGAAGCTATTATGAAGGTCTATACGCTGTACAACAAAAGAATTGGGACCCCGGTGAGAAAGAGGCCAAAATAAGGGAAGTACTACAGAAAGCTAACTTGCCAAAGATAGATGATCATGTAACTGCAATAATGGATAAAGGAGGAAATAAGTTGCGCCTTAAAAAACTCTTAAGGAGAAAAGTCCAGGGCCAGACAGCTTTACGACCTTATACCTACAAACGTTTAGTACCATCCTGTTACCTAGACTCTGTCACTATTTTAACGGGTTGGGGGTAGACTACGAGATGAGCAGGGATGCATTAGCAGCAACCATTACAGTAATAAAAAAAAAAAGAGGGAAAATATAACACGCTCTGCTCAGGCTTTAGGCCTATTTCATTATTGAATGCAGACACAAAATTGTATGCCAAGATCCTGGCTGAACGCATGAAGGGGATAATGACAGCCATGGTACATCCGGACCAGGTTGGCTTTATACCCGGCAGGGAGGGCAAGGACAATGGGGTTAGAGCACTCCTTCGGCAAATTAAAGAAAATGGGTCCCCCGGTCTATTCCTGTCAGTGGACGCCGAAAAAGCGTTTGACAGGGTAGACTGGGGGCTCATGATGCAAACGTTAGAAACTATAGGAATTGGCCCGAGGATGATTGGGAAAATTAAAACACTGTATTACCACCCCTGTGCAAGGATCAAAATCAATGGGACCCTATCTGCACCCTTCGAGATGAGGAACGGGACCAGGCAGGGGTGTCCCCTCTCCTTTTTGTCTTATCGTTGAAACCCCTTCTTGCAATGGTTCGGAACAACCCTGACATTAGTAGAGTAAGAGTAGGAGAAGAGGAGCACACATTGTCCGCTTTTGCAGACGACATCTTATTTTTTTTTTATAAATAGCCCTAGAACCACACTCCCCAATTTAATGGCAAATTTAAAAAACAGTATGGTGAGGTTTCTAATTTTAAAATGAATGTATCCAAGACGGAGATCTTGAATGTTAATATTAATAAGGAGGAAGAACGACACCTTCAAAAAGGAGTTTAACTTCTCTTGGCAGAAAGAGATAAACTACTTTGGTATAAAACTAGCAAACTCTCTAAAGAAAATGTACAGAATAAACTTCATCCCCCTGTTAGATGTAATTAAACGAGAAATTAAAAATATTTACAACAGACCAATCTTGTGGTTTGGAAGGATAAATGTTGTAAAAATTGTCTTGGTTCCAAAAAAAAAATAGATAAGGGGGCGGAGCTAGCCGGGGACCACAATGGACGCCTGAGAGCAGAGCTCCAGCTAAAGCAGGCAGGCAACGGCTATTAACAGCCCATCCGAGCAACGAAAATAACGTCCTGCACGGCGGATTCACCGCAGCGCAGGCTCCCTACATAGCGGGCATGACTAAGCCCAAAAAATCGGGGAACCGTCCCCAGAAATTGACAGTTTTATCCCTTCGAGGCCAAGCAACATGGCGCCGGAGGTTCAGGTCGGATGCAGCGGATGAAGAGGTGAACGCTTTATTTATCTCAGGGGAGGAATCTAGAGAGGACACGAGGGAGCTCCCTGACTCCATTGACACATTCCCCACGGCCAATCAGCCAGTAATGGACACTGTCCTGAAGGAAATGCTGGTCTCCTTGAGGAGTTCTTTGCACACTGACATGGTGTCGTGCCTACACAAGTTTAGCAGAGAACTGGGCTCAGTTACAGAAAGAGTGACACATGTGGAAGTTAAAATGGAAGAGTTTGCCGACACGAAAAATGACCTGGTAGATGCCAATGATGGGAGGGAGGATGAGCTGGAAGCACTTAAAACAAAAATGGCAGATTTGGAAGACAGAAGCAGAAGGAACAACGTTAAGATAAGGGGGATCCCTGAGACAGTACAGCAAGCTGATCTGCGTATATATGTCTCCCAACTCCTAGCTGCAACCCTCCCTGACATGACGGAGCTGGACTTTAATGTGGACAGAATCCACTGTCTGCCCAAGCCCTTGTATCTGTCAGAGAACATACCCAGGGATGTTATTATGAGATTGAATTTTTATCATACCAAGGAAAAGTTGATGGCAGCATCCAGGGTGAAAGGGAAAATTCCAGCGCCATATGACAATCTACAATTTTATGCGGACTTGTCGCAGTTCACGCTGCAAAAGCGCAGGAATTTAAATACAATAACAAAGGCACTCAGGAACCACAGCCTTAGCTACAAGTGGGGTTTCCCGACAAAAATGATTGTCACTAAGGAGGGAACGGACTATGTGATTGATTCTATGGCCAGAGGTTTGACCGTCCTAAAATCATGGGGGATTGCACCTGACCCTCAATCCCAGGGCCCAGTGAAATCTAACCGCTCTACACCACCTCAGGATTGGCACAAAGTGAATTCGTGAAATGCCTGCACCCATAAATAGTTTGGATGGGTATAACATGCCACATATCCACCTGCTGAGGGAGAAGTCTGTGCGGTCCGTGTTACACTTATAGCTCGGACTTTCCTACCCCAGTTTATTTGAGTGGCCATGAGCCACACTCTCGTTCACCTTCCACTGGTTGGGCTATTTGCCTGTGTTGACTGTTTCTTTGTTTACGTTATTGTTTTTCTCCCCATTCGGATCAAACCGATGTCTCTATGAGTGCTTCGAGCCCATGCCAGCAGGACCCATGAAGACCCGATGGCCTCAACAGACCCCTCAGCCAGCACAACCATGGATGAACAATCTTCTGACAGTGAGTAAGATGTATTCACCTTATGCTATCCCACCATCTCACACAACCAAATGGCGTTAAAACTTCTGTCAATTAATGCCAAGGGCCTTAACCACCCGGCGAAAAGACGCTCATTGTGGAAAGAAGCCTTACACCAGCATTGTGACGTCTTGTGCGTACAGGAGACCCACTTCGCCCTGATTTCTCCCCCTAAGTGCAGTCATCCCAAATTCCAGCACTACTTTTACGCCAATGCTGACGAGAAAAAAGAAAGTAGTGATGATAGCCATAAGGGACTCCATAGCCTTCAAGCTACATTCACTGGTGGCAGACCCCCAGGGTCGATTTTTGATCCTGATCTGTGACATTGACTCTACTACCTACACAATAGGGAACATTTATGCACCAAACAAGGGACAAATCCGTTTCTTCAACAAGGTTATGAAGAAAATAAGGGATATGGAGAGGGGTAGAGTTTTATTGTGTGGAGATTTCAACATCACCCCGGACCCTTCTGCGGATTCCACGGCCGTACATAAACGAGCTCCTGCGTCCTTGGGAGATTCCCTGAGGACTCATGAAGTATTCGATTCCTGGAGATGCCTCAATGCGGATGAGAGAGACTTTTCTTTTTTTTTTCAATTGCCATTGAACGTATAGTAGAATTGACTTCCTAGTAGATAAATGCTTATTGTTTGATTGTACAGGTGCCAATATCAATACCATCACCTGGTCGGACCATGCCTCAATCTGTTTATGAATGGAGGAGCTTCCCTCCATTCATTTGAGCTGAGGCTGCAGAGAAAGGGACTGGGGAATCTGTGTCCTTAGTCCCTTTCTCTGTCTTAAAGGGGAGATGTCAGAGGTCTGTTAAGACCCCTGATATCTCACCAAAGCCCCCCCCCCAACAGGACTGATTAAAAGAATGAAAAAAAAAAAACATTGTAATAAATAATTAAAAAAATAAAATGTAAATAATCAAAAAATAAATAAAAAACACACTGACAATCCATTACCCCCCCCCCCCCCATTAAAAAAAAAAATAAAAATAGTAAAAAATAAAAATTGTGGTAAAAAAAAAAAAAAAGTCACATGACATTTAAAAAAAGGATCGGTATTCGGTATCGGCGAGTACTTGAAAAAAAAAGTAATGGGTACTTGTACTCTGTCTCAAAAAAGTGGTATCGGGACAACCAAGAAAGAAAAAAAGAAAGAACGAACCACAAGTCACAGCTAGAATGATCAGTGCTCTGTCCACGGCAGTCAGACCTTATTATACTTCCAGGGACAACCACAGCTGATGTACGTTTGCTTATACATGGGCAGAGCTGCATTGACTTTACTTTCCCAGGAGGACACATAGGGGGGAACAGAGGAGGTCCACCTCGCTAAAATTTCTTTTTTTAGCATAGAACAGAAGATATAAAATTAGTAACTTACTATGATGGGACCTTTGCTCGTCATCAATGACACCCAACAAAGCCAATGTGGATGTCATGGGGACGGAAAGCTCCAGGCAAACATTCAAGTGGTCAAAAACACCCGACCAAAAGGGTAGAAGAGCAGGGCACGTCCAAAACATATGCAGGAAAGTCCCCCGGTCCGTCCGGCACCGTGGGCACTGTGGGTCCCTATCAGGGTAAATCTGGGAGAGTCGCTCCGGGGTAAAATAAACACTGTGCAGAAATTTTGTCTGTATGAGCTCATCACCAGCAGAAATAACCAGTTTGGGAGCACGTTTCAAACAATCCTCCCTCTCTAAAGCCGGTATATCCGATTTCCAGAAGTCCCAGAGCCTTTTCAGTTTGAGAGAATCAATGGGGAGGAACAGACTATAGAGGGTAGAGAGAGGTTTTAGCAGGTCGCCACCCGACAAAAGGGTCAGACCCAAGTTCCAAAGGAGTAGGAAACTGGGCCCTAGCGGCGTGGCAGAGCTGGGCATACCGGAAGAACATCCAGCCAGGCAGCTGATAAGTTTGGGTCATTTGTGAGAATTTATTATTATTATTATTATACAGGATTTATATAGCGCCAACAGTTTGCACAGCGCTTTACATCAGGGAAGACAGTACAGTCACAATACAAATCAATACAGGAGGGATCAGAGGGCCCTGCTTGTTAGAGCTTACAATCTAGAAGGGAGGGTCAAGTGGAACAAAGGGTAGTTAGCTGTGGGGGATGATCAGATGGACTCAAATGAAAATACAGTTATGTGTGGGAAGGGTAGGCTTCTCTGAAGAGGAGGGTTTTCAGGGATCCTCTAAAGGCTGATAGAGAAGGAGATGGATGGATAGATTGGGGTAAGGAGTTCCATAGGCTTGGAGAGGCTCTAGAAAAATCCTGGAGACGAGCATGGGAGCAGGTGATATGAGAGCTGGAGAGTAGGTCTTGAGAAGAACAAAGAGAACGTACAGGTTGGTATTTAGAAACTAGGTCAGTGATGTAGCTGGGGGCAGAGTTGTGGATGGCTTTGTAGGGAATTGTTAGTATTTTGAATTTAATTTGTTGGGCGAGCGGAAGCCAGTGGAGGGATTGACAGAGGGGAGTAGCAGAGACAGAGCGGTTGGTAGCGTGGATTAGTCTGGCAGCAGCATTCATAATGGACTGAAGGGGGGATAGAGTATGCAGAGGTAAGCCAATGAGTAGGGAGTTGCAGTAATCGAGGCGAGAGATGACCAGGGAGTGAATTGAGTTTTGTGGTGTCATTGGTTAGAAAGGGGCGTATTTTGGAGATGTTGCGAAGGTTGAGGCGGCAAGATTTGGACAGTGATTGAACGTGAGGCTTAAAGGAGAGTTCAGAGTCCAGGACTACTCCTAGGACCTTGACATGTGGGGATGGGCTGATAGTTGTGCCATCAATTTTGACAGAGAGATCAGGGGAAGAGGCACGTGGGGGAGGAAAAATTATAAGTTCCGTTTTGGATATATTGAGTTTGAGGAAGTGGTGCGACATCCAAACTGATATATCGGATAGTAAATTAGTGATACGTGAGGAGAATGAAGAAGTGAGTTGAGGGGTAGAGAAATAGATTTGAGTGTTATCAGAGTAAAGATGGTATTGGAAGCCGTGGGAGGCTATCAGCTGACCCAGGGAGGAGGTGTAGATAGAAAATAGGAGAGGTCCAAGAACAGAACCTTGGGGGACCCCAACAGAGAATGGAAGAGGAGAGGAGGAAGAAGAGTTGTAAGCAACGCTGAAGGTGCGGTTGGATAAGTAGGTGGAGAACCAGCGAAGAGTACAGTTACGGAGACCAAAATTGTGGAGTTTTTTGAGGAGGAATGGGTGGTCAACTGTATCGAAGGCGGCAGAGAGGTCCAGGAGTAGGAGCACAGAATAGTGTCCCTTAGTTTTGGCTGTTAGTAGATCGTTTGTTAGTTTTAGGAGAGCAGTTTCTGTGGAATGTTGAGGACGAAATCCAGACTGAAGGGGATCATGGAGGTTATTATGAGCAAGGTGGACGCTCAGTTGGTTGTAGACTAGAGTTTGGATAAAAAGGGGAGCAGCAGAGAATGATAGCAGGGTGTCCGATGGCATAATATCTTTCAAAGTCTTTATATCGAATCTTGCCCAGACCTGTGGGTCGGGTACGGTCCGAAAATGAGGTAGGTTAGGATTCCCCCATAAAGGTTGGGCCGGAGACCAGCACCCCTCCCGAAAGAATGTACGACGCGCCACCACCCACACCCCAAGCGTCGCCCTGGTCGGCTGCGGAAGGCCCTCATCCCCCTATAAGCTAGGTTATGCAGCGCCTGTAGGGAACCCAGCCAAGCTGCATCCACACATACCGCAGTATTAGAGCGTTTGGCCTCAAACCACCAATACACTATGACCAGCATTGTTGCACAGCAATAAATCTTAAAGTTCGGAAGCGCTAGACCCCCCAGATGGGTAGGAAGATGCAATGTGGATTTCACCAAATCGGGGTACAGACCCATTCCAGACAAAGGAACCAATACACTTGTCAACCTCCCGTAAGAAGGCCGCCGGTACCCAAACCGGGCTGTTCCGAAAAAACAATTACATTTAGGCAAAACAATCATCTTTATGATGTTAATTCGACCAAATTAGGTTTAACGGAAGGCCGGACCAGGATTGACAGCATTCCCGAAGGAGCTGGAGCAAAGGGAGTACATTACACGTATAGTATTGGGAAGGAGACCTGGCCACCCTAACCCCAAGATATTTGAATTCCGTAACCCAGTGTTCCCCAACCCCCGGTCCGCGGCCCACTACCGGGCCGTGGCACTTCTGCAGCCAGGCCGCGAGCAGGCGGCATGAGAGAGCCTCACATGCGGACCGTGGCACTCCGCCATTCGGACCGCAAGGAGACTTTTCTTCCTCCTGCGTCGCTCATAGAGCCGACAGCGGGAGGCGGAACAATTCTGGGTGGAGGGCGGAGCTGCCCGAGGTTATCAAACAGGCGATTGGCTGCTAGGACTGTCCTTCATCCTACCAGCCAATCACCTGTTTGTTACCTCGGCCTTCCATCCAGAACTGTCCCGCCTCCCTCCCTGCAACTTTTCTCCTCATGCTGTGCCTCCTTCCGATCTGTCCCTAAGTGTGGGGGACGGAACCGAGGACTGTAATGTGTGGGGGGACGGAACCAAGGACTGTAATGTGTGGGGGACAGAACCGAGGACTGTAATGTGTGGGGGACAGAACCGAGGACTGTAATGTGTGGGGGATGGAACCGAGGACTGTAATGTGTGGGGGACAGAACCGAGGACTGTAATGTGTGGGGGGGAACCGAGGACTGTAATGTGTGGGGGGACGGAACAGAGGACTGTAATGTGTGTGGGGGACGGAACCAAGGACTGAAATGTGTGGGGGGGACGGAACCAAGGACTGTAATGTGTGGGGGACGGAACCGAGGACTGTAATGTGTGGGGGACGGAACCGAGGACTGTAATGTGTGGGGGACGGAACCGAGGACTGTAATGTGTGGGGGATGGAACCAAGGACTGTAATGTGTGGGGGACGGAACCAAGGACTGTAATGTGTGGGGGGGAGAAGGCTGAGGACTGTAATGTGTGGGGGGGAGAAGGCTAAGGACTGTAATGTGTGGGGGGGGGGACCGAGGACTGTAATGTGGAGGGGGGGACTGAGGACTGTAATGTGGGGGGGAAGGCTGAGGACTGTAATGTGTGGGGGGGAGGCTGAGGACTGTAATGTGTGGGGGGAAGGCTGAGGACTGTAATGTGTGGGGGGAAGGCTGAGGACTGTAATGTGTGGGGGGGACTGAGGACTGTAATGTGTGGGGGAGACTGAGGACTGTAATGTGTGGGGGGGACTGAGGACTGTAATGTGTGGGGGGGACTGAGGACTGTAATGTGTGGGGGGGACTGAGGACTGTAATGTGTGGGGGGGACTGAGGACTGTAATGTGGGGTTATGATATAAATAGGGGCAGATGACAGTACTGTTAATGGGGGAGCCCAGAGTATAACACTACCAGTGACAGGGTGAGTGTGAGCAGGGCCTAGTGGGGGCACTAGCTTTATCTGTTGGGGCCTTACCACATCTGGTGGCAGGCAGCATGGCAAGTGACAATCCACATCTGGTGGCAGGCAGCATGGCAAGTGACAATCCGCATCTGGTGGTAAGCAGCGTGGCAAGTGACAGACTCAAAGCTCCCACTGATTCTGCATTATGGTGGGTTTAACTTTATTTATTACTACAATGTAATAAATAGAAATAATGCGCTGACAAATTGCCTGCGAAAAATCGCTTACCCCCCCCGCATGCCATCCTCAACCTCCCCCCAACCGGGCCTTGGCAAAATTTCTTCCATGCAGCCGGTCCCCGGTGCCAAAAAGGTTGGGGACCACTGATCTAAAGCACCCAGATGCTCTCATAGAGCGTACCCAAATGTTTTCCAGGCGAACGCTCCATTAAAAAAGAGGAGTCCTGGTGGCCATCAAACACTCGGTCGCATTCCAACGTCATGACCTCATTTGTGACCCCCTCGAAGACTTGAACTTAGCTCCTTTATTTCCGGTCACAACTTATATGACACATGGAGGTGCCTCCATGCCTCGGAAAAAGACTATACCCACTACTCATTCCCACACCGAGCGTACTCCAGGATAGATTTAATTATATCAGACCTACCTTTATTGCACAGAACGCTATCTGTATCCATTCACTCAATAACCTGGTCGGACCACGCTCCTGTGTCTATAATCCTGCATGATCGGAACTCGGCATCTCCCGCCTACCTGTGGAGGAACAATGTGGAACTACTTTCTAGTGATGCCCAGGCGGATAAGATTGCTTTACAATTGAAAGATTTTTTTTATGTTTAATGACACTGTTGATACCAGTATAGCATCCTTGTGGTGCTCGCACAAAGCATTTAGCAGGGGTATATTGATTCAAGCAGCGGCTAGAGAAAAGAGGAAGGCAGAGCTGTTGAGTGGATTGCTTGAGGAGCTTAAAGCATTGGAATTTCAACACAAACACCACCCATCTCCCAGTTTGGAGGCCAGTTTGTATTCCTGTAGGCATAAACTTCGCATGTTACTGATTAATACCCACCAAAACCACCTTAGGAGAATCAAAGCGACATACTATGCACATGGCAACAAAGCAGGGAAAGTATTAGTGAAGTACCTAAATAAACGCCAACAACAAGCTAAACTACCCCACACAGACCCTCACTCAAACAACTTAGTACATCATCCGACACATATTGCTAATGCATTTATGAAATATTACAGAGATCTCTACAACCTACACACAGATCCCAATACTCCACAACCCACTGAACTCGGTATCAATTTGTTTCTCAGCACACTCACCTTACCCACGCTCCAGACGGATCACGTATCCGTACTTTCTTTATTTCAATGTTTTTTTATTGTTGTTTGCGTATAAAAAAATACAAAAAGTGTTACATCATCGTACGTGTTATAAACAATACACAACCATACATTTTTTTCCCTATTTACCCCTTATCTTTTCCTACCCTCGTTCTTTATGACATTGTGAATACATGAAAAAAAAACCTTGTTTCTGAACGGTCATACCTCGCCACCCCTCAAACCCTCACCCAAATCACCCCTTCCCATCACACCGTGAGCCGGTTTTTGAAGTTAATGTACTTCGTTAAATACGTCTTCCCCATAAAGGAGTGCCCGATAACGGGTTAAGATATTTATTAAATTTGAATGGCGATTACTATATAGAACATCCTGTTTCGTCTAGCCAGGGTTTCCACATCCTCACAAACTTACTATAATTCCCCTGTTGAGTAAGTGTCACTCTTTCACTCCAAATCATTGTGTTAATAGTTTCAACCCAAGATTTGACAGTGGGTGGCATCTGGGCCTGCCACCTCAACGCAATTAACTTCCTTGCCTGGAAGAGGCATCTCAGTACCACTTCAAGGGAACTGGCTGGCACTCTATTCTCCTCTATGCTGCCTAACAAGCATGTCTTAGACTCAGCTTCTAACTTAATTTTAAAAGTTTTATTTATTATGTTGACCACCTCCTCCCAGTATCTAAATAACTTTGGGCATTTCCACATCATGTGGATAAGATTGCCTGTCGCTCTGCACCTTGGGCATTCGTCAGTACTTCTCCACCCGAGATTGAACATTCTCCTGGGGGTATAGTATACTCTATGCAAAAGGAACAAGTGTGATACTTTCTGGGATGGGGAGATCGAGACCAATACCCCCCTCCTCAAGATCGCACTCCACTGTTCCGTGGTCATTTGACCCAAGTCTTTCTCCCATCCTGTCCTGCTCTTAATGGGGCCTGCCCTACTTATTTACTTACTTACTTGTTTTAGCTCCCAATCTAGAGTATAACTCAGATATCAGGCCTTTGGTTGTTTTTGGAGAGGTTATTTTCAGGAGGGTGGGGGTCGAGGACCATACAATGGGTTGTGACACAAACTAAACTTGGATAGCATGTTGTATCTGTAGATATCTGTAAAATGTTTTATTTGTTATACTAAATTCCTGTCGCAGGTCTGCGAAGGATTTCATCTGTTCTCCATTGTACAGTTGGTTTAAACGGCTTATCCCTTGTCTCTCCCATTCTTTACATCTCTCGATGTCTTTTAATTCTCTTAAGTTTTGGTTACACCAGAGAGGGGCAAATATAGTTATTCCCTTGTAGCCCATCAATGCTTTTGTTGTTTGCCACACTTTAAGGCTAAGTTTTATAGTGGGACATCTATGGACGAACGAACCAGCCTCAAGTGCCTCCACTATTGTCCTATGTGGTGCTCCTGTTAGCATCAATCTACCGGAATTTTCACCTCCCTCCAGTCCGCAGTTCGCAAGCTGTTGTAGCTGTGAGGCTATAAAGTATGTTTTCGGGTGAGGTACTGCCATTCCCCCCTCTTTAGCTGGTAACTGCATGGTCTGGAGACAAATCCTAGCTTGTCCCTTCTTCCACATTAACTCTCTGAAGAGGGATTCTATCTTTTTGAACCATTTTTGAGCTATCCAGACTGGGGAGTTATGGAGGATATAGAGTAACTGGGGCAACCATAGCATCTTTATCAGGTTACATCGTCCCGCTATAGATAATGGTAGTCTACACCAGACATCTCTTTTATGTTCCCATTTAGACAAGAGGAATTAAGTTATTCTGGACAAAGCTATTAATATCCCTCGTGATCCATATCCCAAGATATTTAATCATAACTACAACTTTTAGCTGAGGGATTCCATGGGGTATCTGGGCACCGAGGGAGTCAATTGGCAGTAGTGCTGACTTTTCCCAATTAATAACCAACCCGGAGCATAGCCCAAACTCGCCCACTACTTTGATCACATTTTTTAACGAGGTTTCAACGTCTCCCAAAAAGAAGAGGACATCGTCCGCAAACAGTGCGATCTTATCCTTTATAGTCTGTCTATGGAACCCTTGTATATCTTTGGTTTTCCTAATTTTAATGGCTAATGGTTCCATCGCCAAAGCGAACAGTAGGGGAGAAAGGGGACAGCCCTGTCGCGTTCCTCTTTCTAGTTGAAACATTTCTGAAAATTCGTTGTTGATTTTAGTTTTTG
Source organism: Rana temporaria (assembly GCF_905171775.1). NCBI lineage: Eukaryota > Metazoa > Chordata > Amphibia > Anura > Ranidae > Rana > Rana temporaria. Next base: position 380,539,790 of record NC_053489.1, on the reverse strand, counting down.
CTCTTGGCTGATTGTATAACAACTTCACCAACTCATGAACCTGGGGCCAAACCCAAATTTCTCTAGGACCTTCCATAGGTAGTCCCATTCGAGACTGTCAAAAGCCTTGGCAGCATCCAGGGCTAAGACGGCTCTAGAACCCTCTCCCTCTGTTGGAATTTGCATATTCAGGAACACTCTCCTAATGTTGGCACTGGTTGACCTATTGGGAATAAAGCCAGATTGGTCAGGATGTATAAGCGCTTGGATATACCGGTTAAGGCGTGTGGCTAACACTTTGGTAAGATCTTGGCATCAGTACATAGGAGTGAGATAGGGCGATACGATGAAGCCTCTCTTGGATCCTTCCCCTCCTTATGCAAAACAATGATAGTAGCTTCTGTCATAGAGGTGGGAAGTATTCCCTGAGTCAATGCCCAATTTAGTGTCTTTAGGAGTTCTGGTAGCAGGATATCCCCATATCTTTTATAGATCTCTACGGGCATCCCATCTGGGCCTGGGGACTTTTGAGTTGACATTCCCGCCACTGCCTGTTTTAATTCTCCTATAGTAATTGGCGCCTCCATGTTAATGTTTTCTTTCCTCGATAGGGTCGGGATGGGCAGTCCCTGGAAAAATGTTTCCAGTCCTTCAGTCCCCTCCCTTCTCTTGGAGCTATAAAGGGATACAAAGAATTCTCTAAAAGGTATTTAATATCACGGTTTTATCGAAGGAGGTTTCACCGTTTGATAACTTAACTGCTGCAACAGTGGAGGGGGGGGGGGCATTGGTTCTAATAAGTAGAGATAATAAACGCCCCACTCGCTCTCCCTCTCCAAACTGATTCTGTTTCTGGAAAATTCGTTTTCCCTCTGTTCTTTTTAATATAGTCATTTTATATATTTGTTGTTTTTCTAGCCACTCTTTTAAGCTATGGGAGGTTGGGGTTTCAATGTATCTCTTCTCTGCCTGTAGCAACTGATTCCTTGTCTCACTCTCTCCCTCCCTGTTCTTCCTCTTAATCCCTGCTATCTTTTGAATTAGGAGGCCTCGGAGGTAGGCTTTTAGGGAGTCCCATACCACCCCCACTGATGCAGTTGCCTCATTTATCTGAATAAATTCTTTAAGAGCCGACATCACCATACTATGTTCACTTATTAGTTCGAGCCAGTGAGGGCTAATTTTCCATTCTCTTGGGTACCATTTACCCCTAGTTTTTATTGTCAACTCAATCGGCGAGTGATCAGAGACTCCTTGTGGGCCATATTCTATATTTATTACTAGTGATGTTGCCTCCTCGTTACCCAACGCCATGTCTATTCTAGATAAAGTGTGGTGAGTCTTCGAAAAACAGGAGTATTGACGTTCCTGCGGATAGCGCATACGCCAAATGTCACATAGCCCTACTTCATCCAAAAATAGCACTAATCGGTCCTCTCCTTTTGTTTTAGGTCCATTTCCTGGCGGGAACCTATCCTGGGTCCTATCTAAGACTTCATTAAAATCGCCTATAATAACTATCGGTATTCCTGGTTAGTCCAATGTAAACTCAATCAATTTATGCAAGACTTCAAATTTAAATGGGGGGGGGGGGGAATATAAACGCTAGCTATCACAAATAGCTTATTTTCAATTAGGCAAAATAAAAAAAATAGGATTTTTATAACAGCTTACCTGTAAAATCCTTTTCTTGGAGTACATCACGGGACACAGAGTCTTAATCATTACTATCTGGGTTATATTCCACCATCAGGTGCTGGACACTGGTGTAATCAATTAGAACAGGAAGTTCCCTCCCTATATAACCCCTCCCATACTGGGAGCACCTCAGTTTTTGTCCCAAGCAATAAGTGTCCCAATATCCCCAAACAAGAGGGGTGGGGACTCTGTGTGCCGTGATGTACTCCAAGAAAGGGATTTTACAGGTAAGCTGTTATAAAAATCCTATTTTCTTTATCGTACATCACGGGACACAGAGTCTTAATCATTACTATCTGGGATGTCCTAAAGCAATGCTTACTGAGGGGAGGGAGACACCAACAATGCAGACTGCCATCAGACACGAGGAATTCTAATGCTGCCTGCCACATCACGGGACACAGAGTCTTAATCATTACTATCTGGGATGTCCTAAAGCAATGCTTACTGAGGGGAGGGAGACACCAACAATGCAGACTGCCATCAGACACGAGGAATTCTAATGCTGCCTGCCGCATATTGTGCCAACAAAAAAAGGCTGCATCCTCCTGCCGTCTTATATCCACTTGATAGGATTTAGTGAACGTAAGCACAAACGACCAAGTTGCAGGTCTGGCAAATCTGAGTCATAAAGGCTTGGTAATGCACCCCGCATGAAGTGCTTACTATCCTGGTAGGGTGTACCCCAAAAAGAAACAGGGGGAAGCCCTCTCTATAAACCACAAGCCTGAATAATAACCTGATGAATCAACATTTGACAATAGTTGATTTAGACGCTGCCTGCCCCTTGCTGGGGCCTCCTGGTAGCGCACCAATATCAGTCTTCCGTATCCGAGCAGCCGCTTCAGATAGGTCTTGACCTCTCTTACTATAACGAGAGAGCGCATAGCCATTTTAATAGCCGATCTGAACACTGCCCGCCCCATCTAGGGGCTTTCTGGCAACAAAACGTTAGGTTTCTATATCTGAAGCCTTCAGATAGATCTTTAACTGCTCTTATCTTTATTAAGAGAAAGCAATAACCTCTCCTTCCGCGGATCAAGGTCCTGAAAAAAAGGAAAAGGAAGGCAAGAATAATCTTAATTCAAATGAACACTGGATCCTTCTAGCCAATAAGGTTGGGTGAGTATTTAACATCACCCTTCTTGTACAAATAATTAAGTATGGCTCTATACAAAGAAAAGTTGCCAATACTCTCTTGCGGAGGCAGCCGCAACCAAGAACACCAATTCCCTCTTTAGAAGGATAAAGGGAAATATTTATGGTGCATCAGCCCAAGGTGCTGACTCTGTAAGCCAGCATACTGGATCCAATCCTCCGAGCACAAGGGCGCCTTAACTGACGAACTTATACCCGTCACCCCTTGTATAACGGCCCAGATCAAGAGTGTGCCGAGATCGGACCCTTGATGGAACTTAAGGCCAGCTCCATCTCTTTTCCAATGTAGAAAGGTAAGAATTTTACCTAGGACCTACTACCAAGGATTCCACCCCTTGGTTTCACACCAGGAATATGGGCCTTCCATATCCTAGGATATCTGGTCCTGGAGGCCAGCTGTCCTGTATGATCCTCAAGAATGCAGGCTATAACAGCTAGACCATTAATACCCATGTATGCAAGACAGGATGTAACCCTGCAAAGCAGGCCTGGACAAGCTGTAAGGGACCCTGGGTCCTCTACGATCAGTTCTGCTGTCCCTGCGCAGTAAGGTTGTATGGGCTATGCTGGAGCAATTAAGCCAGCTTCCGTTCTCTTCTGATGTAGCATGGAAGCCACGAAGGTTGCGGCCCTGGGGGGAGAGAACACATAAACCAGCGACAACTGGGCCCCCAGGGTCACTAAAAAATCTGTCCCGCATGCGGGTGGATCCTTTGGCCTTGACACAAAGTTGTTCAATCCCTTGTTGAACCTGGACGTCAACACCCTTTATGTGCAGGGTAACGTTTCTGTGACATTTGGTCAGAAAAAAAGTCGGGGTGTAGAGGCCAATCTCCCGGACCCGATTGTTGATGGCTCCAGTGAATCACCTGCCAATCTAGCATTCCATGAAATGACAATTGACAATAGGCAAGGCACAAGCTCTTCTCTGGTAACCAAAGTAAACCACTAGAGAGGCATAGTCAGATTGTATTCAGACAGAGCAACCCTGTAACCTAAACGTTCAGGTCCTTAAGCCGGATGCTCCATCCGTAGCTCTAGAAAGCTAGCAGATAAGGCTCCCTAGGAGCTTGACCACCTTCCCTGTGCCGTGGTCTCTTCCAGGCCTGGATTCTATCCCTAGAGGCCAGTCCTCGCAACCTGCTCCCAGGCAACGGGTATGAAGGATATTTCCTTCTGCCAATCATTCAGTTAAGAACCCTAAACTGAAATTCCAGCATATCCCTGGGACAAGACTCCTAGGATAATGCTAAGTTAGGATCCACTCGTTCCAGGCCGACAGAGCAAAGTTTATATCAGCCTTGAATAAAACTGAGCATAGGGAACTGTGTTTGAATAAAGACAGCATATTCCCTCTAGACTGGGATCCCAACCCAGGAGTTCCAGATAATTAATCATGCTGGACTCCCCTAGGCCCAGCCATGCTACTGACTGATCTGTCAGCACGGGTTTGCCTCGGAATGACATTACTGCTAAACTCTGGGCCTTTAGCCCTGCTAGAGGCGGGCCCTAGCAGCCTTGTAAATAAACACACATGCAAATAGCTCCCCCTATGTGCATGTGGCAACCTTTAAAGCCATATGCCTCTATGGAAGCGTGTGTTCATAGAAGCGTGAGTTCATAAGAATATGTTTTCCGCAAACACACAAAAAAGGGGGCGTGCTGTATACACGCATACATATAGCATGTGAGCTATGAACAAGCATCCTGCAAGCAAGTATGCGCCTATGTAAGGCCAAGGAATCCTGTATAATTAAGGAAACCTAATTATAATGCCTCCTAAGTCAAACTCTAGGCAAACATGCATTCTTATGCGATTCAGCAAATTTTCATGCGATCCAACATCTATGCATCTTAAGCACTCCTGTGCGGACAAGTACCCTTGTGGGACCAAGGATTCTTGTATGAGTGAGCACCACTGTGCAATCCAGCAATTTTTTTTTTTTTTTTTTTTTGCAATTAAGCCTTTTAATGCGATTTTTGGCATTTTTGCGGACACAACCTCTGTGTGACCAAATATGCCTGAGTAATCCAGGACTCGGGTGATCAGATAACCATGTGTGAACCCGCATCTTTATGCAATTTCAGACCTTTTTGTGGAAAAAGGCCTCTCTGTGTGACCAAATATCCTTGGGTAATCAAGGATTGTGGTTTGTCAGGTAAACCTGTGTGATTCCGCATTTCTATGCACTACAGCATCTTTATGCAATTTTAGGCATTCCTGTGGAAACACGCCTCTCTGTGACCAAATACCCTTGGGTAATCAAGGATTCGGGTTATCAGGTAACCATGTGTGATCCCGCATCTTTATGCGATTTCAGGCACTCCTGTATAAAACAAGCCTCTCCGTACGACCAAATATCCTTGGATAATCAAGGACTCGGGTTATCAGATAACCATGTGTGATGTCGCATCCTTAAGCATTTCCATGCGATTTTAGACATGCCTATGGAAACAAGTCTCTGTGTGACCTAAATAACCTTGGGTAATCAAGGACCTGGTTTATCAGGTAACCATGTGTGATCCCGCATCTTTATGCACTTAAGCATTTTCATGCGATTTTAGGCATTCCTGTGGAAACAAGCCTCTCTGTTTGACCTAAATAACTTTGGGTAATCAAGGACCTGGTTTATCAGGTAACCATGTGTGCTCCCGCATCTTTATGCACTTAAGCATCTTTATGCGATTTTAGGCATTCCTGTGGAAACAAGCCTCTCTGTGTGACCTAAATAACCTTGGGTAATCAAGGACCTGGGTTATCAAGTAACCATGTGAGATCCCGCATCTTTATGCACTTAAGCATTTTTATGCGATTTTAGGCACTTTGCTGTGATTAAACACCCTTATGTGAACATATAAAATCATACGAACACAATAACATGTCTCTTTATGTGATCAACAATAAAACATGCTTTGTTACCGGTTTTTACCCCACATGCATTTTGAACATTCCAAACTCATGTACTTCATGCAAACATGTGGACTGTAAAGAGGCAGTTATGCTCTGCAGATGTGCGTCTCCGCAAACCTGCAACGTTAGCCATGTGCACAGCAGCAAATGTGCATTCCCCTGTTGTGCATTCGGTTAGCCTGAAGCCAACACCAGGATGAGGACTTTAAAGAGACAGAGGCTCTGGCCGTCTAGGCTAAGTGAAGTTATATGCAGCTTGGATCTCTGAAAAGACTGCAACCAGAGCTTTTGGGGCTTCTGATAGTTTTCTCCTCATTAACACCTGTTATCTGTTCACTGACAGTGAACCTTCATCCTCAGGTCTTTCAATCCCTTGTTTGAGGATTTAGAGCAGGGAAAGGGACACACCCTGTTTTCTGCTTGTGAGGCTGCTGTGAATATAGCAGTTAACCTCTTATAGACCTATACATGCAATGCAACAAAACATATGCAGAGTGCTGCAATGTTGGGGGAGGCTCACGCCTGACAGGGCTGATAGCTAATTATGTGAGCTATCTTAGGTCTATACAGGGGAGGATAGTATCATGCAAGCATGATAAAAAGGGGCCACCAGATTTAGGTGGTGATACCCCTTCCTACCCCTGAACCCTCTTTTACGGGGAGACAAAAGAGTCCTAAGCAAAAAAGTAGAGGAACTTTAACCCTGGTGCATCAACAGCTGAACTTAGTCTAGCAAATAATGCTTGCTAACACAGCTAGATGCAGAGTAGGTGTCTTAAATTAATCTGTATCCAATTTCCACAAGGTGCTTACGTGCTCAAGCTACCGTGTCCCCCTGGCTTCTCTGACGTCTGGGCCTTTTGAAGGGGCCGCCCTGCGTCTGCACCATGAGCCGGCGCACGTGCGCCAGCGGCAACCACATCGTCCCCCCGCCTTCAAAGCGTGCCCCTCTCACACACGCGCGCAGGGGAATGGTGGAGGCGGGGGGAGAGGGAGATCCCCCAAGGAGCCGTAGAGACTACGAGGGACCCCCCCCCCCATCGTGGCAGAGCCTGAAGCGGAGGCAGTAAGCCGCACCCTAGATCAGCTAACCTTGAGCTTCCGTTTCTGGAAAGCATGGCAAGTGAAACACCTGGCATGTCCTCTTAGGGCCCTTCGTGGAAAACAGATAAGACATACTCATGTAGGGGTACCAACCTCCTGAATGGGAGATCTATGGGTATTACAGCCATCCTGTCTCAACAGACATGGTGGTTTCTTTGCCAAGGCACACATGCATTATAGGCAAGACCCAATAGCCCCTTCAGCGGAGGACTAGGACCCACTAGGGGAGGTATATGGGTGCCAGAGCCATCCTGTCTCAAAAGACTTTGTGGTTAAGTTGCCCTTGCATAGAAGCATAAAATAGGCGAGAGCCATAATCCCCAATGGAGAACCCACTGTCGGACCAAGTCCCGTAGGTACCTCCGCTTACCTTTCCACGCTGCAGGGTATTGCAAAGCAAGAGGCCCAGCCTTCACCCCTCAACGCGGGCTTCGTCTCAGACCTTCAGGGACTGGGGTCCATAGCAGGTCACCTCTCCCCTGGACCTATATAGCACCCTGGCAACAGAAAAAATATTTGGTCTTTGACATCGACCAATGTACTGGAACCCAGGGTCCAGCTCTCAGAGAGAAGCATTATAGGCAAAACCTCATTCTTCGTACCGAGGCCCGGGTACCGTCCACTTTGGCTATGAAGCACCTTGGACGGATCCGGATTTTATGGAGGCTTTTTACATCCAGCATGGATCCCTCCAGTGGAGCTCCTCAGAGCACATGTTAATTTGTGACCAACACCTTAGACACTGGTGAAAAAACTGAGGTGCTCCCAGTATGGGAGGGGTTATATAGGGAGGGAACTTCCTGTTCTAATTGATTACACCAGTGTCCAGCACCTGATGGTGGAATATAACCCAGATAGTAATGATTAAGACTCTGTGTCCCGTGATGTACGATAAAGAAATAAACCTTCCCTGATCGTCTACCCTGCTCTCTCTACAGGAGAACACCAATCCTTTCCCCACCAGTATGCTTACTCCCCTAGAGTATCCGTACTTAATGCCCCGTTTACCCTTAAGGAAGTAGTAGACACCATCCAAGCCCTCCCAAACCAAAAGACCCCAGGTACAGATGGATTCTCTTTGGAGTACTATAAAACCTTCGCACAAATCTTGGCTCCATGTCTATGTACCCTATTCAACAGCGTTGCCTCCTCCTCCATATTTCCTGAAGAGATGCTGCAAGCTACCATTGTAACCCTACCTAAGCCAGGAAAAAAACCTGACTCCCCACAAAACTTTAGGCCAATTTCACTTTTGAACACAGACCTGAAGGTATATGCAAAAATTATCGCTTATAGATTGACATCTATTACCCCATATCTAGTTAGGCCGGATCAAGTGGGGTTTGTTAAAGGGCGCCAAGCCCCAGATGGCATGAGGCGTCTATTAAACCTAATGCACATTCTAGAAAAAAGGAAAACCCCAGCGGTGTTTCTGGCACTGGACGCGGAGAAAGCCTTTGATAGGGTGCATTGGGGCTATCTCAGAGCAACCCTACAGAAATTTGGCATACAAGGCACCATTTTGTCAGCAATCCACACTATACACCTGCCCGTCGGCTAGAGTCTTCTCGTCCAGTGCCATATCTGACCGATTTTTTATAACTAATGGCACGCACCAGGGGTGCCCATTATCCCCCATAATCTTCACCCTTATAATGGAACCACTGGCCGAAGCCATTAGAATGGCTGGAGCAATCTCAGGAGTCCCCATAGCAGGAGAGGATCATAAGATAGGCCTCTTTGCAGACGACGTGGTCCTGACATTGACTAGCCCAACTTCCTCCCTGACGGCAGTACAGGATATTTTACAACAGTTTGGGGAAGTGTCGTATTATAAGCTGAACATCACCAAATCGTGTATCTTACCCATACATTTTTCTAGGACCCTGACTGCAAAACTCAAAGCAAAATTCCCATTTCAGTGGAAGACAGACTCGCTAGCCTATCTGGGTATAAAAATAGCTTACCCCTCCGCGAGGACTTATGACATCAATTATAACACACTTCTTCATACCATTAAGACAGACTTAGCGCATATCACAACCCTAGAATTATCTTGGATAGGTAGAATAGCAGCATTGAAAATGACCCTATTACCGAAGCTCATCTACTATTTTAGGACCATTCCGATCACAGTACCGGACGCATTCTTTTTAACAGCAGACAAACTGTTTCGTAAATTTATCTGGTAAGGTAAAATCCCTAAGATCACGTTCACTACGCTCCAACGACACAGGAAAATGGGGGGGTTGGGCTTCCCGAACTTGCAAAACTATTATAGAGCAGCGATTCTGGACCAAATGAAGGCCTGGTTTGACCCTGGCTTGACAAGGCTGTGGGTTAAAATAGAAAAAGCAATCATTAAAGGCAGAGATTTACCCTCCCTCTTGCTGGCCAAACTGACAAATTTGCCTCTGACAAACTGCACATTACCTTCAATAGAAGCTACACTTTCTGTGTGGGGAAATGTCCAGTCTGAGATAGATGCATCTACTAAAAATAGGCGTACGATCACTGACATCTTGACTGTAGAACACCTAATCCCAGAGCTACGGACTGTTTCATGGAAAGAAAACAACTTAACTACCGTCCAGAGAGTATTGACAAGCCAATCAACTATGCATTCGTATTCCTATATGCAATTGAAACACTTCCAAAAGACGCATTCATCGACGCAATATGACCTACCGACTGACGTGTGGTCCTACCTTAACACAAACCATGACAGGCCTAAGGGATTATCTTGGTTCTACTCCCTCCTGCAGTATTCCAAACTTCCCTCCAAGACCTCTCACATGACTTATTGGGAAAGAGACTGGGGCACTGCCTTCTCCTTAGGAGAGTGGAATGCCACGATTCGCCTGACATATAAATACACCCACTGTACTAACCACTGGGACAGTATGTTAAAAATATTACATTAGGTCATACCTCACTCCGGTCAGACTGTCAATGATCTTTCCATCAGAGTCACAACTTTGCTGGAGACTATGCGGCTCTAGAGGTCACATCACTCGTATACTATGGGATTGTAGGATCATATGTAACTTTTGGACAGAGGTCTTTCATCTGGTTTCCTCTGTCACCGGTCACATCATACGCCCCAACCAACCACTAGCCCTCCTTAATATTAATGATACCTGTATCCCATCACAATTAAGGAGCATGTCCATACACATATTTATAGCAGCCCGTCTAACTATTACCTCTAAATGGAAATCTACACAGGTACCTAAAATTAATGAAGTTATCCAAAGAGTATCTACCCAGTACTCCTACGAAAAATATTTTGTATTCAATCGAACCAGTACCAATCTTTTAAAAAACAATGGTTACCTTGGAGCACTAAATATCCCGAACAGTGAGCTACAGTGATGAAAAGTATTTGAACACCCTGCTATTTTGCAAGTTCTCCCACTTGGAAATCATGGAGGGGTCTGAAATTGTTATCGTAGGTGCATGTCCACTGTGAGAGACATAATCAAAAAAAAAAATCCAGAAATCACAATGTATGATTTTTTTTTAAATATTTATTTATATGATACAGCTGCAAATAAGTATTTGAACACCTGATAAAATCGATGTTAATATTTGGTACAGTAGCCTTTGTTTGCAATTACAGAGGTCAAACGTTTCTTGTAGTTTTTCACCAGGTTTGCACACACTGGAGGAGGGATTTTGGCCCACTCCTCCACACAGATCTTCTCTAGATCAGTCAGGTTTCTGGGCTGTCGCTGAGAAACACGGAGTTTGAGCTCCCTCCAAAGATTCTCTATTGGGTTTAGGTCTGGAGACTGGCTAGGCCACGCCAGAACCTTGATATGCTTCTTACAGAGCCACTCCTTGGTTATCCTGGCTGTGTGCTTCGGGTCATTGTCATGTTGGAAGACCCAGCCTCGACCCATCTTCAAAGCTCTAACTGAGGGAAGGAGGTTGTTGCCCAAAATCTCGCAATACATGGCCCCGGTCATCCTCTCCTTAATACAGTGCAGTCGCCCTGTCCCATGTGCAGAAAAACACCCCCAAAGCATGATGCTACCACCCCCATGCTTCACAGTAGGGATGGTGTTCTTGGGATGGTACTCATCATTCTTCTTCCTCCAAACACGGTTAGTGGAATTATGACCAAAAAGTTCTATTTTGGTCTCATCTGACCACATGACTTTCTCCCATGACTCCTCTGGATCATCCAAATGGTCATTGGCAAACTTAAGACAGGCCTTGACATGTGCTGGTTTAAGCAGGGGAACCTTCCGTGCCATGCATGATTTCAAACCATGACGTCTTAGTGTATTACCAACAGTAACCTTGGAAACGGTGGTCCCAGCTCTTTTCAGGTCATTGACCAGCTCCTCCCATGTAGTCCTGGGCTGATTTCTCACCTTTCTTAGCATCATTGAGACCCCACAAGGTGAGATTTTGCATGGAGCCCCAGTCCGAGGGAGATTGACAGTCATGTTTAGCTTCTTCCATTTTCTAATGATCCAACAGTGGACCTTTTTTCACCAAGCTGCTTGGCAATTTCCCCGTAGCCCTTTCCAGCCTTGTGGAGGTGTACAATTTTGTCTCTAGTGTCTTTGGACAGCTCTTTGGTCTTGGCCATGTTAGTAGTTGGATTCTTACTGATTGTATGGGGTGGACAGGTGTCTTTATGCAGCTAATGACCTCAAACAGGTGCATCTAATTTAGGATAATAAATGGAGTGGAGGTGGACATTTTAAAGGCAGACTAACAGGTCTTTGAGGGTCAGAATTCTAGCTGATAGACAGGTGTTCAAATACGTATTTGCAGCTGTATCATACAAATACATAGTTAAAAAATCATAAATTGTGATTTCTGGAATTTTTTTTTTGATTATGTCTCTCACAGTGGACATGCACCTACAATGACAATTTCAGACCCCTCCATGATTTCCAAGTGGGAGAACTTGCAAAATAGCAGGGTGTTCAAATACTTATTTTCCTCACTGTATATTTAATCTCTCACTAGTCACGGATGATCACACTTGGTGTAGATGTTATTGTTATTATGAGCTAGTTGTGTTTTATTTTATTTTCATTTCATTTCAATATATTGTTTTTGTGTTCTCATTCAATCAGTATTCCTATGTGATGAGTCCTGTTAGGACTCCTTTAAAAGTTCCTATGCTGCTGCAGACTGTGTGGTGGATGGCTGGCGTCCGTCTGGGGTCCGTCTGCCTACGGCGGGGGCCTGGGGCGGGCGGCTGTCATCCGCTTGCAGGGATAGACGTGGATAGATTGGCGTGGTGTTATAGGGAACGTCCTTCATGCTGTATATGTTATTGCCGATATGTTCCTATGTAGGGGACCGTGGCTCCACATTGTGTAGTAGGATGCGCGGTCTCCGACACACAACTTTTTATGTTCTTTATTCCCCTCAACATGTGGTGAGATATGTCGGACTACTATGTATCACTGTATCCACGACCAATGTTATATGCAAAATGAAACGAATTGCTGTTTTTTTTTTTGTCTACCTCTGTATGTGGCATAATTCTAATAAAAATAATTGAAAAGAAAGGCCCAAGAAGTACCAAGAGCCCAAGTAAAATGCGCCAAAACAGGGAAAGGAGGAACACAGCCTTTAATAGAATAGGTCTGAGTCACCATCTTTCTGATCCATCTGGAGATAGTAACCAAAGAAACTGGAAAACGCTCACCCTCAATCCTTCGCAGGAACCGTGCAAGAAGATAGAGAAGATTAAAGTATTGGCTCTAAAGTGGAAATAGGACGACTGTGGCATCTGACGAGCGTGTGAACTTTACCACAAACTTTGGTATCTTCATGTTGAACTGAACATGCTGGAGGAGCCACATACAGGCCTGTGCAAACGTAACTGCCTTGAAGGTGTACAACACCAGGCCCAGAACCTGTATGCAAGTCAGGAGTGAAGACTGTGACATCAGCTGGCAAATCATGGCCTGTGGTTCATAAAAGTTAACCAGAAGAACGAACCCTGGTCTACTTTAAATCCAGAGTCAGACCCAGGTGATTCAATTTCCTGGACAGGGATAGGGGGGCCTTTAGGTAGTTTGCACGTCACCCAAACTTATGCAGGAATTATATCCGCACAAGGAGACTCATGGCCTAAAACCCCCAGAACGGACCAGCTCTGCCCCCCTTTCTTTTGAAACCGCGAAAAGGATAATCCCTTTGACACTCACCAAGGAGGTACACAAGGCCGAAAACCAACAAAGATGTCCCTCCACCCTAGATCTGGGTGAAGGCAGACCTTCATGCTGAAGGGGTCTTGTCTATGGGACCAGAAAAGACAGCTCTAGGCTCATGAGACCAAGGTTGCTTGGAACCTCCCAGAGAAGACTTGAAAGATCTATGTCCCTTATCTGCAGTATCTCATTTTTTTTCATGGGCTGAGAAGGGCCCACGTTTGCGACAAGGCTCCTTCCCTTTCCTCGGACGTGGCAGGAAAGTGTTGCCAACTGCCCCAAATTTACGGGCAGTCTAAATTTGAGCCAATTTTTTGGCAGCCCAAAAAAAAAAAAGAAGATAGCTGTAGACCCACAGTGCATGCACTGCTCTTACGCATGATGGGTTCTAGAGAACTTGTACCCGATTGGCCGGGCACATGTGCATTGATGTGATGGCGCCATTTTTGAATGACAGGTGCTAGTTTTTCGGCGGCGCCTTGCCACAGCAGGGGTCTGGGGAGGCCGATCTCTGCCTGTGGCTGGATTCTGGAATGGAGCGCTGACTGAGACAAACCATCCAGGTCAGTCATGTATTTGGCTGATCAGCCTACCCTATACTGAGCCAAGCATGGAGGCTAGGGAGGAACGATAGAGCAGGAGCAGAGCCATCCACAGACACAGACCCCTCCTGTACCATGTCCACACAGCCTCTGGCCCCCCTGTACCATATGTCCACACAGCCTCTGGCCCCTGCACTGTGGTTTTTGCCTTAAGTTGAACTTAAACACATTACTAATTGCACTAGCAATATATTTGTCATATGACGTCCTTGACTTTCAGTGGGGATATCTGAATGATGCCTGCAGCTGCAGGCATTATTCAGATATTCTTTTCTGCTGGCGATTCTGTGCACCGTAATAACGATCATGCCGCTTGATCGTTCTTGGAGGTGACATCCCCCACTTCCGCCGCCCTCCGGTGCTTCTCCGGGCTTTCCCGTGCCATCGAGGACACGGAGAAAGAATTCCGCCACTGCCAAATGAAGAGCATATAGATTTCTGGTCACCAGTCATCTCGATGACCGCCAGAGGCCCAGGCACGATGTTTTTTTTGTTTAATATGTTTTTATTGAAGGAGAAAGAAAGGTACATTCAAATACCACAACAAAGTAAAATACAAGAGAAATAAAGCATACAAAAAGTATACTGATAAATGCAATCAACATAATATTACAAAGAACCAAAGCGGCTCATGTCTATATAAAATAATTTATCAGGAAAATAAAAAATAAAATAAAAATAAATAAAATAAAAAATAAATTAAATGTAATTCAGAGTAAGAGAGAAAAAAGGAGAGAGCTAAAGGAGAGAGGTATCAGGGGGAGTGGGATGGGGGGGTGAAGCCAGCACACATGGCAATAGTAATGGACAACTGGCAAAATCATTATATTCAGTAAAACCTCAGTGAGGGGACAGGGCCACTACATTTAGTACAAGCAGGGACCCAAGTCAGTGATATGAGGTTTTATGAAGTTTGAGAATCATGAGGGGGTAGGGAAATTATATCTTTATAGCGTTGAGTAGAAATAAATAAGGGAGGGGCGTGGCCTGACGCGCGAGAGAGATGGCAGCTTAGCTCGAGAGCTCCGTCGGCATCGCGGCCCTAACCCGTCTCTCTGCACGGAAATCACCCGAGGATGAACAAGCAAGGTCGCCATTCTCATCACACCCGTTCCAGGCGATCATCGGCTGCTAGTTCAGGGCGGAATATCTCGGATTTGTTCTGAAATCAAGCCGCGGCATTGAAGCTTACAGCGGGGGGCAAGATGGCGCCGGTCCACGCGGACGAGGAATACAGCGAGGATTCCCAGTCAGCTACTGAAGATACTGGCAGAAAAAGCACCAGGGCTGACCACCCTCTCACATATTCAGACATGTCCGGCTTTGCTGCGGATATTAAGGCATCCTTTTCGGCTGCAATCACAGACTTGAAAACAAGCCTCATTGTACTGCAGGAGAAAATGGCTACCGCAGAAACGGAGGGGAGGCACAGGGACAGAGCGATCCAGAGGCTTGACAGGGTCGTTACCACGCAATCACTCCATTTTATCGAGGTAAGCAGACACCTGGAGGACCTCGATAATAGGGGGAGGAGGAATAATATTCGGGTGCGCGGCATACCGGAATCAGTGGACACAGATCAAATAGTGCCTGTCCTCCAGAGGGTTTTTAATAGCCTACTTGAACGACCTGAAGACACGGCAATAGACTTTGTGAGAGCGCACAGGGCTCTCAGAGCCAGAGGCCCAGACACGCAGCCGCCCCGGGATATCATTTGCTGCATGCAGCACTTTGGCCTAAAGGAGGAGATCATGCTGAAAGCCCGCAGAAACGAGCACATCGTATTCAATGGGGAGAACATCAAATTGTTTCAAGACCTCTCCCAGATAACTCTAAAAAAACGCAGGGCCCTGTGACCTTTATTGGATAAGTTAAGGGAGAGGGATCACCATTACACGTGACGCTTCCCCTTCGCCCTGCTCGTTACTCATGGAGGCAGACAGCATACGCTCCGCACCCCCATCGATCTCCCCGAATTCTGCGATGCGCTGCAGCTTGGCCGGGTGGATCTGCCGGAGTGGTACCAAGAATATGCTGTACCACCCAGAGATAGGAGCCCGACGAGATCCCCTCTGACAACGCCAGAGAAACAACTATCCAAGAGGCAGAAGCCAGCTCGTCATGAAGGTCAGCATCTGGGATCCCCAGGCATCCGCGCCCACCCCTCCAGGAACCTGATGGAAGCATGAAGCCCCTGATTCTGTTCCAACCCGCTCCACGTCGCAGACCGCTTCTGTTGGTTGCTGGCGCTTCATTTGTGCACTGCACAGCGGGCCTTTTGCCCTTTCCCCACGTTTGTTTTACCGGGCCCCTGGCCCACACCACCGGAGGCTGCCGTGTGGTCATGCGGCTACAAAGCGCGCCATGATTGTTTATTCGCCGACCAGCCGTGCGAGACAGACATGCCAGTCACCGGAGCCTCACCGCCCGCCCTTTTGGTAATTGCTTTACTTCTTTTGCTAAATACTGTACTTCTCCTCACATGCCTCCTCCATCTACAACGCCCGCTCCACCTGGGATCGGGCGAGCTGGTGTGTGGAGCCTTATGACCGGCTAAGTGGTTCTGTTGGTTCGTTTCATACTTGGCTGTTTTGTTCCGCACTAACTTTATATGTTTTTCAGTCCACTAGCTATGGGCACATTGGGAGGGGGGAGGTTGGCGGGTTTCTAACCTTGCGAGGCTGGATGTATGCTCAAGCACCCTTGTTTTAAATGTGACTACCCCTAGGTGTAGTCTATAGGCTGGGACGTCAGTAGCTTATGGGGAACGTGCAGTCTGTTAAAAGAATAACTTACCATTAAAGGGGTTGTAAAGGTTCATCTTTTATTTTCTAAATTAGTTCCTTTAAGCTTGTGCATTGTTGGTTTACTTTCCTTTTCCTTCAATTTCCCTTCTAATTTTTTTTTCTTTGTTTGAATTTCTCACTTCCTGTTTCTCCTCAGTAAGCTTTCCACCATCATCTGAGCGGTGGAAAGTCATTTAGAACAGCTTACTGAACACCTTACTGAGGAGGAACAGGAAGTGAGAAATTTAGACAAAGAAAACAAAGAAAAAAAAAAACATTTAGAAGGGAAATGGAAAGAAAAGGTAAGTGAACCAACAATGCACTAGCTTAAAGGAACCTATTTAGAAAATAAAAAAATTAACCTTTACAACCCCTTTAACCAATAGTTTATCTGCTTATACTTGGATGTTTCACCTATTGTTTCCTGTTGTTATGCTGCCAGGCTGTTACAAGTGTCATAGGTTGCGTACGGGGAGCGATTGACGGGTCCAAGACGCCTTTGGCGGGTGACTCGACCGCTCGGTCACTCCCCCCTGGCGATCATGCCTCCGCATAACTAAGTGCTTGCTGATCTTGCGATCATTACTTAAACTGATTTTTCCGTTGCAGAGTAGACCCTTTAGCATACATTTTGCCTTTTGATAGGGCCGTTGCCCGACCGTTCTAAATTTATATTTCTAACTCCACCTCTCGTGTCGATCACGTATACGAGATACGGTTACGTTTGCCGGTACGCTGATTAGAGTTCCCCGGGACGTTATATACGTTTGGGAGAAGTTAACCTCACACCTTCTCTTCTTATCTTACACTCTGTTGTCTCCGCTTTACCCTCTCTATCCACTGTCCCACTTTGGATCTACTGATCCTTCCCTTCCCTCAGTACCTCCCCCCCTCCCTCCTAGAAGCTAGTTGGTGAACACAGTACTTAGTGCATAGACAGGTCACCTGGGACCCCCTTCATCGTGCGGGGGCTCCCTTCTCTCTGTGATTTACTATGGCTTACTCCGGTCTTGGCCGCAACCCGTCAGTGATATCCCACAATGTTAGAGGTCTGAACATTCCTGAGAGACGCTCGGCCTTGCTGAGGGAACTCCGGAAAAGCAGGCCCGATTTTGTTTTCTTGCAGGAAACACATCTTAAGACAGGTCAGATCCCGAAACTCACTGACTCATATTTTATAGAGGCCCACCACGCCACAAATTGGTAGATCCCGGGGGCAGGTTCATCTTCATTAAAGGGAAGTGTGGAGGAACCCCGGTCACGCTAGCCAACGCATACTTTCCCAACACATCACACCTGACCTTCTGTCAGAGGCTGGTAGGAGAGCTGAAGGCATTCAGCTCTGGCCTTTTGATCCTCGGCGGAGATTTTAATGTCCTCCTGGACCCCCTAGCGGATACTTCAGCCGGTAAGACTTGTATCAAGTATGGGATCTTGAAGAGGATCAAAGCACTCTTACACTCTCTCAATTTGGTAGACACATGGCGCTTCCTTTACCCAGACGACAAAGACTTCACTTTCTATTCAAACCCGCATAATCGATACTCCAGAATCGATTACTTGTTTATTTCACAACAAGACCTACAGGCAGTGATGGAGGCACACATAGGGACTCAGAGCCTCTCTGACCATGCCCCAATC
Source organism: Rana temporaria (assembly GCF_905171775.1). NCBI lineage: Eukaryota > Metazoa > Chordata > Amphibia > Anura > Ranidae > Rana > Rana temporaria. Next base: position 380,521,723 of record NC_053489.1, on the reverse strand, counting down.
TCCCTCACTTTAAACCCGGCAACACCTCAGACTAGACCCTCAATGTGGAGACTGAATGCCTCTCTATTGACTGACCCGACCTTACTCCCTGAGTTGAATTCGGCCCTCTTTGAATACTTCAAACACAATGTCACCCCGGAAGCAGATCCCTTGATGGTGTGGGAAGCCCATAAGTGTACAATCAGGGGGGAATTAATTAGGATGGGCTCAAAAAAAAAAGGAGAGAGAGGGGGAAATTTCGAGGCTGATGCACCAGATTCGTCTTCTAGAGGCCCGACACAAACAATCCTTGTCTATCCAATCAGCGACTTCACTATTGGAGTCAAGGAAAGCTCTGAGACAGATTATTGACGCTAGGACTAAGAGGTTCCTTTTCTTCCGGAGAAAGTTATACTATGAGCATGGGGACAAGCCCGGCAACCTGCTGGCCAGGGCCTTAAAGGGTTCGACTTCACGTTGCAATATAGCGGGCATACAGAACAAAAGTGGTAGAATTGATAGGGAAACAAACAAGATAGCGCAACATTTCCAAGAATTCTACACCAAATTATATAACTTACCGACACACCATATGTGGTGGAAATTTGAAGATGTATTTAATATGTATTGTCATAATGGCACCCATGGTTGGTTCTCCCTCAGCCCGCTCTAGAAAGCTGACTGGGGCAGACAGACTTGTGGAGATACACTTCCTGATTTGGAGAAGGGTGTTTGTGGAGGGGGGGTGTCGGCCGGCGAAAGGGCCCCTGTGTGATGCACAGATATTCGCCTTCTCGGTGCGTCCGCTTTGCAAGCGCATTGTCAATTTAGCTGGTGTGCGCGCCTGTCATCTCTCAGTACCTGATCACTGTTTTGTGATGTGCGCCTACACCTGCAGATAAGCTCCTCCCATCAGGAACTGTATCCTATTGTTATTGATTATTGCTGTATTGTTATTGATTATTGCTGTATTGTTATTGATTATTGCTGTATTGTATTGTTGTTGTATTTTGTTATTGCTGTATGGAATCCCTGTTGGAGGGGTTTCCATACATGAGCATCTGCTGGGTGAAGCTGACACCCTGTGAGCTCACTTCCTATGGAGGTGGTCACATGTTGTGACCTCACTTCCTACTGAGTCTTTTAATTAAACTGCCTGCAACCGTCTAAGCATTGTTCCAATCACATGTCTGTGATTGGTTCTTTTGAATGTATACACCATGTCTGATTGGCTGTTTTGTAAAGCCACCACCTTCTTTTGTTATTCAAATTGACATAAATAAAGAGAAAAGGAGCTTGAGGTCAGAAGAGATGATGACTGAGAGCTGAATGGAATGAGAACATGCTGGTGTGAGGTCTCTTGCTTGTATGAATGGCAGAGAATGATGGTGAGTGAATCTATTTAGTTTAATTATGGATTATTTCATTAAGATGGATTCTGTGCTTAATAGCACAGGGCAAAATGGCGGTATGCTCTGCGTACAGCCCAGCTTTTTGCCACGACACATACACCTCATGGGTCCAGGGAGTCTAGAACGCAGGCCATTAAGGACTATCTGACAGAATCCGCTTTACCCTCACTTTTCTTGGAGGATGCCTCCCTTCTGGAGAAAGACATAGATGCCTCCGAGTTAAGGGCCGCAATTAAAGACCTGAAGACGGGCAAAAGCCCTGGACCTGACGAGTTTAGCGCCATATATTACAAGACGTTCTTGGACATACTTGTTACCCCCCTCAAAGACGCCCTAAACTCATTATCCACTCATAGGGAAGTGCCCCCTGACTTCCTGTCGGCCTACATCACTGTTTTGCCCAAACCGGGCAAAGACCCACTGCACTGCACAAGCTACAGGCCGATATCCCTGTTAAACCTAGATGTCAAGCTGATGGCGAAGATAGTCGCCAACAGGTTGAGGCCCCTGCTACACAAATTGATAGGCCCATGCCAGGCTGGCTTCATGCCTCGTAGGGAGGCCAGGGATAATGTGACTAAGTCACTGAACCTTATTTACGCAGCCCGGGTACGAAAGATCGAGGGCTTTCTCCTATCGACGGATGCAGAGAAGGCCTTCGATCGAGTAGACTGGGACTTCACGTTGGGGGCATGTCGGCACGTGGGCCTAGGCCCACACATGATGGCATGGATCTCAGCTTTATACAGGAACCCCTCAGCTAAATTTAAAGTTAACGGCTCACTCTCCGACAGGGTTAACATCAAAAACGGGACCAGGCAAGGGTGCCCCCTGTCACCTCTACTTTTCATAATCTCACTGGAGCGCTTCATCAGACGGGTCCTGGCAAATACTGACATCAAGGGATTTCAATTGGAGGGGAAGGAGTTTAAGGTTGCGGCCTATGCCGATGACCTCCTGTTTTTTCTGTTGGCCCCGCACACTACCTTACCGTCCCTCCTGAGGGAATTTTCGCTGTACGGCCAACTAGCAAACCTTAAAAATAATTATTCCAAGTCTGAAGCACTAAACATCACACTACCAGAAGCAGCTTTTGAAACTGGCTCAAAGCAATAACCCTTTCACATGGCAACCCTCTGCCATAAAATACCTTGGTGTCTGGTTAACCCCTAGGCTCCAGTCGATTTTTGAGCAGAACTTTCCCCCCCTCTTCAAAAACATTGAACGTGACCTGAAGACCTGGCACCCCTGTCATTTTTCATGGTTTGGTAGGGCTGCCGTCTGTAAGATGACGGTCCTCCCCAGGGTACTCTACCTTATCAGGGCGTTGCCGGTCAAGATCCCCACCAGCTTTTTCAAAAACCTACACTCCATCCAGATGAAATTTATTTGGGCACACAAACCCCCTCGCATGAAATTGTATCTATTGACTAAACCCAAGGCGCAGGGGGGTCTGGGTATCCCTGACTTTAAGGCTTATTATCACGCTTCCCATATTGGCAGGATTATTGATTGGCATTGCCATTCCAACAGTAAAGATTGGGTGGGGATTGAGTCCCTCCTCATATCTATTCCCTTGAAGTATTCACCCTGGATATCCAAGACCTCTTACCCTCAGTCAGTTCATGCTCATCCACTGGTCAGTACCACACTTAACATTTTCCACCAGCTGACTAAACACGCCAGATTTTCATCCCCCCTGAGCCCGCTCACCCCTTTGACAAATAACCCAGGATTCCCACCGGGATTGGAAAAAGGTTTCTTAAGTTCCAATGCTGCCAAGACCCCCCCTACTTGCACGGCACCCCTTCTGCCCTGGTGGTCATACCTTCAAATTCGTAGCTTTGTAACCAACCACGCCCACGAATTACACCTAACCAGAGGCCTTACCGAACTCGAAAAGGTCTGCGACAAGGGGGAACAGGTCCCTAGATCAACTTCTGTGGCCTATTCGTGGTTACAAGATGTGACAGATCCCGGCTCTAACGAGTATAGGGAGAGGTGGTCAGAGAACTTAGGCATTCAGATCACGGAGGCCCAGTGGACCAGAGCTTGTATCCTGTCCCACAAGTGCTCTATCAGCACTAGACTGCAGGAGACGGCATACAAACTCTTAACACAGTGGTACGCCACACCGGAAAGGGTCAATAAGTGGTTCCCACAATCTTCGGATGAGTGCTGGAGATGCCATAGAGAGAAGGTAACTCTATTGCACATCTGGTGGCAGTGTGATATGATAACACCTTATTGGTCAGAGAGGTAGTGAGGCGGATCACGGAGACCAAACTTTCCCTTGATGCAGCGTGCTGTTTGCTGCACGTTTCTCATCTCTCCCTTGGGTCTTATAAAAAGTCCCTGTCTAGACACTTACTAAATGCGGCCAAATCACTGGTCCCATTACATTGGAAGTCCACAAAGGTCCCCACTGTGTCAGATTGGCTACGCAAGGTTGCCGACATTTGCCAAATGGAGGACACCACAGCTCAATCCACCGAAAGTGTGGAGAGATATCACAAGACTTGGTCTCCCTGGTTCGCCTTCAGATTCTCGAAAGACTATGATCTCCTGTTACAGAAATAAAGATGGATGGACAGGACTGTCTGTCTACCTATGCATATGTAATGTTATTTGCCTTATATTTGACCCCATGCCTGGTTACCCTAAATGTCTTTTCTCATTGCTTAGTGATTCACCCACCACTGTGATCCCAGTGACCTCTAGAATTGCAGCCACTGCACGAACCTCCTTAGTCATAAGTGTAAGATTCATTGCCAGTTGCCTCTTTTTGATCATGATCATTGATATGCGTCTATATCCACTCCTTAACATGCAACGATGACTTAACGAATAGTACTTCACCACTCTTCCTGCACTCCTCCCCCCTCCCCTCCCACTATCTCTTCCCCTCTGGCTCATTTCCCACTATTCTTTCCTTATGTCATAACCACATGGAAGAATCTTCAGATCATGTGAGGGGAAAACTCCTCATTTCACCGGATCTCGGCACTCAGTCCTGCACCGGTATTGCACTAGTTACGCCTATTGCCCTTACAGCGTTGTATATATATACTTCACTAATGTTTAAATGCTTTTCAAATTCTGTTGGAATGTGACTTCCATATGTACTTGTACATCTATTTCTTTTTCTCAAACTTTGATGTGAAAAAAAAAGAAATAAATAAGGACCAGGGGGTCCAGGTTTTGGAGTATTGCTCACTAGTGTCTCTGGCAATATGGGTGAGTTCTTCCATGAGACTAATCTCGGAGATTCTTTGTAACCATGATTTGATGGTGGGGATTGTGGGTTGGCCCCAAAGACGGGGGATGACAGCTTTAGCTGCATTAAGGAGGTGTGGGACAAGTGAACGTTTATATTTACCTATGGGTCTTGAAGTGGCATGAAAAAGAACTATTCACGGCTCAAGGGGCAATTTCACTTCGGTGATCTGGTGTATCATGTCTAATATTTCCACCCAGTAAGGCCGAATGGAAGGGCAGAGCCACCAGATGTGGGCATGGGTAGCATTCTGACCGCAGTTCCTCCAACAGAGTGGAGAGTTATTAGGGAACATGTGATGGAGTTTGACAGGCGTGTAGTGCTATCTAGTTAGGAGCTTGAAGTTAGATTCAGCCATGGAAGAAGCCAAGGAGGAGACATGTGTAAGTTTAAGCACTTTGCCTTTTCCTTTATCCGAGATACTAGCTCCCAAGTCTCCCTCCCACTTGGACAAGTATCCCGGGTATACAGGGTATTGCAAATCAATAGGGGCCCTGTAAAATTGGGAAATACAATGTATAGGGGGGTCTTTATGAAGAAAGACCTGTTTTATACCATTGAGATCCTGAATACCCCGTAATGGATGTGGAAGGGATCGGATGAAACAACTCAATTGATTGTATCTCCATCTGTCCAAGAATGAGGGTAAACCACGACCTAAAATCTCGGACAGAGGTCTAAGGCAATTGGCAGAGACAACATGATGTAGGAGGAGAGGTCCACCTGGTGACCATGCATGAAAACCTGGGTCAATGGAACCTGGTGCAAAGTATTTATGGAATAATAATAGGGTTAATGGAGAATCATATGACCATGTGAATTTCTTATGAAGACCGTCCCATACTTGTAAGGAGATTAGAGTAAGGGGCGAGGTATTAGGGGAAATAGTTCTAAAAGAGCGTGGAATCCAAGGGGTCGCAGAGAGATCAGAATCGCTCAGGGAGTGCTCCAGTTGAACCCATAGTTTGGAGGAAGAAGCATACTTCCAGTCCGCTATACGTGAAAGTATGACTGCTTGATAGTACATTTTAAAATTGGGTAGAGATAGTCCCCCGGAGCATTTGGCCCTAAAAAGAGTCTCTCTGGACACCCTAGGACGCCCATCTCTCCATATGAAGCGGGTGATCATGGTCTGTAAAAGAGTAAAGAAATCCATAGGAATTTTTATGGGGATCATTTGCAATATAAAGAGAACGCGGGGAAGTATGTTCATCTTGATTATGTTAACTTTACCTAACCATGAATGTGAAAGAGAGGACCATTTTCGGAGATCATCTTTAATGGTGTTAAGGAGAGGGATATAGTTATGTCTAAAGAGGGAGTGAAGGTGAGGGGTCAGGTAGATGCCATCGTATTTCATGTGCGCTGGTTCCCAACGAAAAGGAAATAGGGGTTTCAGCTGATCAGCTATCGGTTGGGGAACCGTTATATTTAGAATCTCAGATTTGGAAAGATTAATCTTAAAATTAGAAAGTGTCTGGAAGGAGGAGAATTCTGACATCAAATTTGGCAAAGAGATAAGAGGCTGTTGAATAAAGAATAGAATGTCATCAGCGTAAGCTGCATATTTATGAACTCTAGTGCCAACTTTAATGCCATTAATGCTCCTATTATTTCTAATTGTGGCTAAGAAGGGTTCGAGCGAGATAGCAAATAAAAGAGGGGATAAATGGCAGCCTTGTCTAGTTCCGTTATGTAATGTAAAGGAGTCGCTTAGGGAGCCATTGATACGTACTTGTGCAGTGGGGTTAAAATAAAGAGAAAAAAATGCGATAAAACATCTTAGGGCCAAGACCAAAATGACGGAGAGTAGTTTTAGGGTAGTCCCAGTCCACCCTGTCAAATGCTTTTTCAGCATCAGTGGAAAGAAGGAGGGTGGGCTGGGAGCACCTCGGAACATAATGGATCAAGGACAGAATGCGAAGAGAATTATCTCTGGCCTCTCTGTTAGGGATAAAACCAGTCTGATCAGCCGAAACCCATTTGGGTAAAAGGGGAAGTAACCTATTCGCTATAACCTTGGCAAAGAGTTTGGTATCGATATTTAAAAGGGAAATGGGCCTATAACTACTGCATAGGGTAGGGTCTTTGTCTGGTTTAGGAATGACTGATGTGGGCGGATAAGGATTCAGGGCGAAGGGCAGACTTATGGGAAACGGAATTCGCGTAGGCCACAAGATGAGGAAGTAAAATATCACCAAACGTTTTATAATATAGGAGTGTGAAACCATCAGGTCCAGGGGCTTTACCTGAAGAAGAGGATTTCAGTGCACATTGAAATTCTTCTATGGAGAAGTTGGCTTCAAGGTCATTAAGGGCTGACCTAGACAGTTTAGGAAGGTTGGCCTCTCTAAGATAAGTAAGGATCCGTTTACGTTTTTCCGAGAGTGGTAAAGAGGCCAAACCACCTTCAACAAGATTTGGGGAGTGGTGTGTACTAAATCTCCCGATGGTAGTTTTATTTTGGGTATGAAAGAAAGGGTCTTTCTGGCCGTGAGGGATCTAGCTAACATTTTACCTGGTTTGTTACCCCATTCATATATCTTCTGGGATATGTAGTGAAATTGTCGCTTAGTTTCGAGGGCAAGGAGGTTTTTTAAGTTCTTCTCTCTTAAGAGTGAGAGCTTCCAAATGAGAAGTGTGTAATGAAAGTTTATGTTGTGTATCTAACTCAGCAATCTGATGCAAGACCTGTTTAAGCTGCTGACCATGCTCCCTTTTTTTCCCTCGCACCCAATTCTATAAGATTACCTCTTATTAGCGCTTCCCACAATAGAGAAGGGGAGGTGTCCGAACCAGCGTTTTCTTCAAAGTATTGAGAGAGATATTTAGTTAGAATGGAGACCTCTGTCGGATTTGTAATGAGTGAATCATTGAGTTTCCAATTATTGGGGCGATGAGGCAAATTGGGTATTGTCAAGCAGATAGAAACAGGAGCGTGATCAGAGAGAGTGGCAGTCCCTATGCAGGCTGAACGTAAAAGGGGGAGGTGGAAGTGATCTAGAAAAATATTATCTATTCTGGAGTAAGAGTTGTGGGATTTAGAGAAATGGGAATAGTCTCTGCCTTTAAGGGTGCAGTAGACGCCAGGCGTCCATGAGTTGGAGATCTAGAAGTTTTTTCTTTACCTGTGTTAGTCTTTTGAATGGGATATTCGAACGGCCTAGTGAGGTATCTATCGTAGGATCTAAAGGCATATTTATATCCCCCGCAAGGACAACCATTCCCTCAGCAAAACGAGAAAGCTTTGTAAGAGTTTGGGTAAAAAAAGCAGGTTGATTATGATTGGGACAGTAAATATTGGCAAGAGTGCAGCTAGTGTTGCCTATAAAGCCTTTGACAAAAAGAAAACGACCATGATCATCCGCTAACATATCAATAGATCAAAATGATGTACTTCTGTTGAATCCAATGGCCACTCCCTTGGCCTTGTTAGTATCTGACAAACTATAGTACCATTGCGGGAATTGTGGCGAATATAGTTTAACAGATGTAGTGTGGGTCAAGTAAGTTTCCTGAAGGAAAGCAATAGAGCAGGCAGAATTCTTTAGTTCCCGCAACAATTGATGTCTCTTAGCAGCCACACTAAGTCCCCTTACATTATATGAGGAGATGTTCAGGGTAGCCATGTCCTCAGGAGGAAGCTACTCAACGAACCAAATAGCCATGCGTGCCGGCAAATTGGGGTAGGGAGGGAAATAGGAAGGAAGGGGAGGGGGTGAAGAAAGAGAAGACAAGAAGGGGAAATGAAGAGAAGAAAAGAAAAACACAAAAACATATGAGCAGTATCACAACAGTTCGTGGAACAATTGGGATTGAGGTGACAAACACGCAGAAATCTGCGGAAGTCCCAGTGGGGATGAGGGGAACCGGCAGTCAGAGAAATTTTCGAAAAAAATAACAAAAAGAAAAACTAGACCGCTAATTCCCAGCAACCCCAAAAGGAGAGGGGCGGGGAACAATGTCCCCATCAAAGATATCAAAGTGGAGCTAAAAGCTCCGTCAGCCAACGACCTGTAAAAAAAAAGAGAATTTTCATATAAAGAAACCAGCAATGTATAAAACATGAAAGTAGCATTCTCCAAATACTAGGTCAACCTGTTAATTAAGGTGATATGCATTAAACATGGCGCAAAAAATAAAAAAATAAAATAAAAGGGGGGGAGGCGCCAAAGAGCAAAAAACAGGACACGGTTCAGTTTAAACGCAATATAACATCAGGAACATGCCAAGAAATGTTCAATGTGGCAAACAAAACTTCTAATAGTAAAAATGGATATTAAACTGAACCAAATGCTTTTTTTCCTGTGAGGAGAAATGCTAGAAGGGTAAGTGATTGGGTTCACTGGAGTGCCTCACCCATTTTTCTGGGACGAGCTTGGAGCAGAGATCCACCCTTGTTTGGCAGGGGTCTTCTTCCACTGGGAGGAGCGAAGAGTGGTGAAGGTGGGAATAGGGTTCTGCCAACCCGGGAGCTCCATGCACGGCAGGTGAAGATCCTGTAGAAAGGTAGGAAGGTCCTCAGGGAACCGCAGCGTAGAAGAGCGGCCATTCTTGGTCGCAATTAAGCATGCTGGAAACCCCCACCTGTAAGTAGTCCCATCACTTCTAAGTTGCTCCAAAAGTGGTTTTAGAGCCTTGCGGCGGTCGAGGGTTTCCTTTGATATATCTGGAAATATGTTAAGAGAGGCTCCATCAAAGTCAATGTTAGGGGTGTTCCGTATTTTGACCATGATAGCATTTTTATCTTCGAAATAATGAAGGCGGCATATCACATCTCTAGGTAAGTCAGAAGAGAGATTATGAGGTCGAAGAGCACGGTGGACTCTATCAAACCGTAGAGGGTCCATGACTGGCCTGCCTAAAATGGTGTTGAAGATGCCACGGAGTGAGGGTTCCAAATCGCTATCACCAGTCGCCTCCGGTAGGCCGCGGATACGCAAATTAATTCTGCGGTTACGGTTTTCAAGTTTGTATAGCGAGGCCCTGTGAGCGTTATGCCAATTGAGTGACAGTGTCCTGCCAATTCTTTAATGGCAACTTCATGTGAGTCCTGGCGTTGCTCGGTTTCCTCAACTCTTCCGAGAAGGTGGGCCATGTCTGAGCGAACCACAGAGATGTCTTTTTTGATCGATTTCTCCATATTATGGAACATGCCTGCCATTTCCTTTTTAAGTTCATTCAACAAAGAGGACATATCGGAACCGGTAGGGGAACCGGGGTCAACCATTACGTCCGAGCCACAGGATGAAGCCGGCGAGCTTTCACGGATAGAAGCAGCGTGGGAGGCTGGGGAAATAAGAGATCTTGAAGCTCTGGTTTTATTGATCATAGAGCTGGGGCTTTCCCTTTCCGCTGCCAGAACCTGTTGAATGGAACCTACAGCGGCCTGATGTAAAGTTGAAGCCTTGGCGGAGCGTTTGTTTATTGTTGAGCGGGAGGCAGAGCCTTTAGAAGGCATTGCTAGTTATATTCAGGTCGGTAGCTAGACGGAGTGCCGTTTAAGCGATATCTCTTAGCGACATGTGAAGAGTAACTGTGCACCAGGTTTTAGCGTATGCAGAGTAACTTAAATAGAGGAAGCGGTTCAGTATGGTAAAGGAACAGCAGGATAGTAAAAAAAAAAAAAGGGGGGAAAAATTCCAATATAGTATAAGAATACAGGCCGTGGGTACGTTTCAGGGAATGTCCAGAGTAATGGAAGTTTAGTTACTTGCAGGGATCATCAGAGATGTGAAAGTCTCAGTGAAAAACAGGATGGGGTGCACCAAGATGGCCGCTGTGCCACTGCTGGGCCTGCTGAAATACAGTTGGATAGTATTCAAATATGCCCCCAGATAAATATAGAGAGCTGCTTATATCTTGTGGGGAACCAGGTGGGTGATGAGGAGCAGCTAAGTGTGCGAGAAGGAGAGGGCCTGTGATTTGGGTGAACCAAGATGGCCGCCGGACCTCCGAGATTAGGCCGGAGCCGCGGGGCTCGAGTATCCAGGAAGGGGAGCACCGCGAACCGTCATCCGGCGGTATTATTAAAAAAAAAAAAGGGGGGACCAAGCTGCCGCTGGTTAAGGCTGATGGCAGATGGGCACTGGTGCCGCGGATCGCGGGTGGGCAGGAAGCCGTACCTGAGGCCGGAGGCTGTCGCAAGGTGGAAGGCCGCGAAGGGACGGATGTCGATGACAGGCTCTCCAGGCGTCGCAGCCCGGATGGATCCGTGGGTCACCTCCACAGGAGATGGATAGCCGTTCGAGCTACATCCGGGTGTAGACAGCAGCGGAGGATCGGAAGGCCCCAAGATGGCGGAAGGCTCCGACAGAGCAAGGCCCAGCTTCGTCCAGGAGCAGGATCCGGGGCCAAAATCAGCAGCGAGACCCCAGGTTGGTGGCTGATACTGTCCAGGGGTGTCTAGTGAGGGGTTGGAGCCTTGTTAGGGCAGCAGGGAGCGGCGGATGGGAATGGATGAGCGGTGGGTGAGAGGAGCTCTGCAAAACACGTCCGTCCCAGGCACGATGTTATGTCGCGGATGGCAACAAAGCGACGATCGCGGCTGGAAAGCATCAGATCTGTCATTTTTACCGATCTGATGCTTTCCAGCCTGGATGAGATGGGGTGTCTTATAGACCCCATATCTCTCCATAAAGAGGACCTGTAAAAACACCATTCCTATTACAAGGGATGTTTACATTCCTTGTAATAGGAATTAAAGTGATCAAAAAATAAAGTGTAAAAAAAAAAATCCAATAAAATATATATTTTTAAAAGTGCCTGCATTCGCTCGCAAACAGATGCAAACACACACACACATATATATATATATATATATATATATTTAAATGTTGCCTATGGAGACTAAGTAGCAAAGTTTGGCGCCATTCCAGCAGTGTGTACAATTTTAAAGTGTGACATGTTGGGTATCATTTACGCAGCGTAACATCTTTCACATTATACAAAAAAAATTGTGCTAACTTTACCGTCTTGCTATTTAATTTATCGCAGCGTAACATCTTTCACATTATACAAAAAAATTGTGCCAACTTTACAGACTTGTTATTTAATTCATTAAACTCCCCCCCCCCCCCCCACCCCAAAAAAAAAAAAAATGTTGTGCGACATATAAAGTTGCAACAACCACCATTTTATTCCCTAGGGTGTCTGCTAAAAAAACCACACACATATGTTTGGGGGTTCTGGCTAGTTTTCTAGCAAAAACATATTTTTTTATTTTTTTCGTAAATTTCTGTTTATTCAGTTTTATAACATACACATGATACAGTCCACCGATTGTGGAAATCGACCACCGGCTACAACACAATTGCCGGTGTGCGGAGAACAAAAAAACAAAACAAAACAGGTACAAAACAAATTATAACTCACCACAAAACATAAATTGCCTAGACAGCCACTTGCGTTAATGGACCCTCCTTACGGTAGACATATATTGACACAGTAATGCCATTTCGTGAAGCCCCATGTAGCTCTGCTGGAAAATGCTAGTACAGCAAACCCCCCCCCCCCCCCCCACATCTGGAGGTGAAAATCCATATAGGAGATAACTATTCCCAACTTTAGAGCGATCAGTGCCTCAAATGTTTAGTCAGCTTGCCATCATCTATACCCCCTGAACACTCGCCACCCTCTTGCAGTTATTAGCCAGGATGCGCAGCCATAGCCTTTTTCCAAATCAGACACTATCTGCAGAAGCCAACCAATCCCCCTCAGACCTTGTCAAATTTAGTCAATGCTCCTCTGTTCAGATAAGTAGCTTTATAAAAAAAAGGTGACAACTTTGTTAACCAATTCCTTCCAGGACTCCAGAGTTGGAGTTGAAGGGCACTTCCATGCATCTTTTTTTTTTTGCATAGTACAACAATAAAGGTAAGGAGGGTCTGTATTACCAGGGTGGTGGCCAAAGGTTCCACCAGATGCAATAGACACCTCATAAGACATGGGGATCGAGATAGAGGTGATCAACCTGATACAGCCTGCAACAGCTTGCCAGTAAGGTTTAACCTGAGGACAGTCCCAGAATATGTGCGTGAAGTTCCCTAGGGGTGCAGAGCACCTCCAGCATAAAGACTGTTGCCCTACAAACATCCTCACTAGCCTACATGGGGTGAGGTATATGCAGGAACTTGTAGTGAATCAGTCTGTCTCTAGCAGAGACTAGGTATTCAAATGCAGTCTCCCACATGTCATCCCAGTCATCTCTGTCAAGCCCATCTGCAAGGTTCTAACAGTTTGGCAGTTTCCTGAAAGAGGTCTTTGTATAAACTAGAAACTGGGCTCAAGGTCAAGAGGCATCGTACCAAATTGGGAACTAAAAGCATTCTGCACTTGGATGTACCTAAAAAAATAGTATTTTTGTACTCACCGTAAAATCCATTTCTCCGAGTTCATGGACGGACACAGCATCCTTTGACAGTAGGGTTATATCGCTTCCTTTAGGAGAGTTTAGGCAAAAAAAAAAGCACTTTAAGTGTTAACAACACATTCCTCAGTGCAGCTCCTCCCAGGGGGCGTGGCCCCCCGGGTATAACCCACACCCTGCTCTAGCAGCCTCAGTTCGTAACAAGCAGTACAAACAAAGGAGGGGTGGGTGCTGTGTCCGTCCATGAACTCAGAGAAATAGATTTTATGGTGAGTACAAAAATCCTATTTTCTCTTCCGTTCATGGACGGACAAAGCATCCTTTGACAGTAGGGACGTCCCCAAGCAGTGTCAAAAAATTTTGAGGGGTGGGAAAACACCACAGCAAAACAAGTTACACCCCAACGAAACCGGAGTTGCCCAACGGAGGAACTCCAACCATAAACTGCCACTTGTATCACCTGCGGCCAAAGGAGGCATCAGAAGATGCACACACATCCACCTTGTAAAACTTTGAAAAAGTGTTGATCGACGACCACATCCCTGTAACACATATGTTTTATGCCGGAAAGCCCAAGAGGCACCGATCGCCCTGGTCGAATGTGCCGTAACCTGAAAGGGAGGCACCCGCCCCTGCAGGGCATAGCCTGAAGCACAACCTGTCGGATCCACCTAGAAATGGTGGCCGACGAGACTGCCAGGCCCTCTTGCAGGACCAGCCACCAACACAAACAGTGAATCCGACTTCTGGAACGGAACCGTAGTAGATAAGTACACTCGTAGGGCCCAAACCACATCCAGAGGATGTAAAGTGACCTCCACCTGGTATTTCGGCTGAGGACATAAGGATGGAAGAACAATGTCCACATTAACGTGGAAGCCGGAACGACCGTCGGGAGAAAGACGGCCGCAGCACACTGTATCCTTATGGATGACCAAGTAGGGAGCCTTGCAAGACAAGGCCGCCAGTTCAGACACTCGTCTGATCGAGGTAATTGCTACCAGAAAAAAAAAATCACATTTTGCGACAGTCAACAAAGAACCTCCCGAATGTCCACAAAGGGAGCATCCTGAAGCACCGCAAGGACTAAATTCAAGTCCCACGGGGGTAGTGGAGGGCGCACCCGAGGGGCCACATGCCAGACCCCCTGAACAAACGTACGCACCAAGGAGTGCGACGCCAAGGGTTGCTGAAAGTAAAACAGCAAAAGCAGAAATCTGACTCCTAACCGTACATAAGGCGAGAGCACTCCCTGCTGTAAAAACAGCCGAATCCTGTACGAGGGTGCCATTGTATCTCCTCACACATAGAGATGTAGCCCTTCCACGTATGATGGTAAATCCTACGTGAGGTAGACTTCCGTGCACGCAGCACGGTAGAGACCCCCGAGCTCAATAGGCCTCGGTCCTTCAGCCCCTGGCTCTCAACAGCCATGCTGCTAAAGCCAGCGACTGAAAGGCAGGGTGGAAGATCGGACCCTGCGACAGAAGATCTTCTCTCAGGGAAAGATGCTAGGGGACGTCTGCTACCAGACGCACCAGGTCTGCTTACCAGGAGCGACACGGCCAATCTGGGACGATCAGGATTGATAGAAGCCCTTCGGCTTCCCACTCTGCGCAGCAGGCGAGGGAGAAGCTTCCGAGGAGGGAAGGCGGTAAACTAGGCGATAGTGACCCCAAGGAGCCACCAACGCATCTGACGCGTCCGCCCACAGGTCTCTTGACCTGGCCACCTTCCGGTTGAGGCGGGACGCTAGAAGGTCCACGTCTGGAGTGCCCCACTTTTGGCACAGACCCTGGAACACCTGCGGTGGAGAGACCACTATCCTTGGTCTAGTGCAGTGCGACTCAAGAAGTCGGCTTGCCAATTCCGTACTCCCGGATGTACACGGCGATAGAGCCAGAACGGACCTTTCGGCCCACGAAGGAAGTGCGCGACCTCCGTCCCTGCAGCTGAACTCAGTGTGCCTCCCTGATGATTTACGTATGCCACGGCCGTGGTGTTGTCGGACTGGATCCTGAACGGTCGGCCCTGCAGATCCAGGGACCACCTGGCAAGGCACAGCTCAATTGCTCGGAGCTCCAGAATATTGATCGGTAGGCGGGACTCCTCCTGAGTCCAGCGCCCTGGGCTGACTGGGTGCCCCAAAGCCCCCCCCCCACCAGAGATGCTGGCCATCCGTTGTGACCACTGTCCAGTGGCACGGCAGAGAAAACGACTTCCCGGCCGAAGCACCAGAGACGCCAGTCACCACACCAGGGGGAGACCTGACAGTTGACTCAATTGAATCTGGTAAACCAGAGGTGACAGAAGCGTTGTCCCAACGTGACAGCAGTTCCCTCTGTAGCATCCTGGTGTGGAATAGGGCATATGAAACGCCTCGAAAGAGGCCACCCATCACACCCAGAATCCTCATGCAGAATCGCAGAGATGACCACTTCTGGGTCGACAACTGCTGCACTGCAGATTGCCGAGTCTGAAGTCTTTCCATAGGAGAAAAAACTCCCGCCCCGGCGGGAATCTAGGACTAGTCCCAGGTATTCCAGGTCCCTGAGACGGAATCAACACTGACTTCTGGAAAATACAGAAGCCAGCCCGAACTCTTGGAGAGTCCGACCGTGATAGACACGTCCTCCACTAATTCCGAGAAGCTCTTAGGAGAATGTCGTCCAGACATCCCCACAATAACACCCCCCACACAGCCGGGGCCAGTAGCGGGACGTGCACCTTGGTGAAAACCCGTGGTGCCGACACCAAGCCCAACAAGAGGGACACAAATTTAAAATGGTCTCCCCGACCGCAAAGCACAGAATCTCTGGTGCTTTGAGCACATGGGAACATGCAGGTACACGTTCAGACATCCAAGGACGCCAGAACCCCTGATGGGAGTGCCGCTATTACCGAGCGAATCGACACCATCCTGAAATTTTGCACTTTGACAAAAACAAACGAGGGCCTTGAGGCCCAGGATTGGACGGACCCCCGTCCTCCTTGGGGACTACAAACAGATTGGAGTAAAACCCCTGAGACCGTTCCATCGAGAGAACTGGCAGAATCACTCCCCCGACCAGAACATCCTGGACAGCCCCTGACAGAGCCAACCGGCGAACCGGAGGAAGCCAGAGGTTGGAGGGAAAAAAATCCTGTTTGGTAGACGAGAGAAACTCTCTTGTACCCTGATGAAACTACTTTGCAACCCCAACGGTCGGAGAGGAGAGACGTACACCGAGCCGCGAATTCGCGAAGCCAGTCCCCCACCCGAGACACCGGCGGGGGCAAACCTTCGGGCGGAAGCAGGTATGTCCGCAGACTTGTTGGGCTTGCGGGTACAGGTGCGCTGCTGCCCGCAGCGGGGGTCTTCGCACCTTGCAAACCTTACCCCCACGCACATGGCAGGCAAAAAAAATGCTTGGGGGTAGTAAAGTAGGGTCCTTGCTCATGGCGAGGTCCCTAGCCCTTCCAGACTGTGGGAACAGCATGCTCTTACACCCGTGGCATCCCTAATAATGATGCCATTCAGGGAAGTCTTTGAGGACTAGGCCGCAGACCAGCACTTCAGCCACACAAGGCGGTGCAGTAACACCGTATAGGCGGAAGGCCCGGAAAGCAAGAGCGTAACAGGACGACTCACAGACAAATTTACGACCAGACTAATTGTTGAATGAATGAAATGAATGAAAAAACTTATATAGCGCGGCACATGCGAACTGAATCGCCTCTGGGCGCTTGATGTTTCGTGTCTCATGACATCAAAAGAGCAGAGTTTTAATCTGTCTTCTGAAAGTCAGGTGGTTTTCCTCCAACCGAACACTGGTTGGTAAAGCGTTCCATAGTCTCGGACCTTGAAAAGCAAACCTTCTTTCTCCTTTGGACTTGTATTTGGTTTTTGGCACCTTGACCAGATTTTGGTCAGTGGATCGCAGAACGCGATTAGAATTGTAAGGTTCTATCTTGTCGCAAAGATATTGCGGAGCCTTCCCATGGATGCACTTATGTGTCAGGCAGAGTGCTTTAAATACAATTCTGTCTTTTACTGGCAACCAGTGAAGGGTTCTCAGCGAAGGTGAGATTAAGTCCCATGTCCTTTTCCCAGTCACCAGTCTGGCGGCCGTATTCTGTACGACTTGCAGACGAGCGATTTGGTACTTTGGGAGCCCGAGGTAAAGGGCATTTGCATAGTCCAGTCTGGAATTCACGATTGTTCCCACCCACGACTGCTACGTCTTCTTTGGGATAAATGGAATAAGTCTGCGTAGTAGGCGCAACAAATGGTGCGATCCGCTGACTACTGACCCTATTTGTGCGTCCATTGTCATGAAGGTGTCAAAAATGACTCCTAGACTTTTGACTTTGGAGCTAGGGGTGATGCTTTGGCCAGAATGGGCGGCGGTGTCCAGGTTGTTGCCAGTTGACTCTTTCGGCTGGCGTGAAACATAAGAAGTTCTGTTTTGGAACTGTTGAGTTTAAGATAACTCTTAGTCATCCAGTTTTCTATCGAAGAGAGACATATTCTCTAAACTGAGATGCTGATCCTTTTTGTTGCAGATGCGAAAATACAATTGCGTATCGTTGCATAAGAGTGATAAAGTAGTTCTTGGCTACTGATAATATCAAAGAGAGGGCGAAGATAGATGTTGAACAGTACCGGTGACAGGGGGGATCCTTGGGGGACTCCACATGGCACCGTGCGTTTTTCCGACATGAAAGATCCCAGTTTCACTGTTTGTGATCGGTTTTCAAGAAAGGAGGAAAACCATGCTAAATCACCTTCTGCGATTCTGGCTACCTCGGCCAGTCGCATCAGTAACATTTTGTGGTCTACTGTGTCAAAGGCTGCGCTTAGGTCCAGCAGAACCAGGAGACAGGATTCTCCCTCATCTGCGGCCTCGAGGGCATCGTCCCATATTTTGAGTAAGGCCGTTTCTGTCCCGTGTCCGGGACGGAAACCTGATTGAAATGGATCGAGTAGATTATCCAGAGTATCCAGATGCTGTTGCAGCTGTTGTACCACTATTTTCTCCATTATCTTGGAGAGAATATTTAGGCCTGTTATGGGGCGGCGGTGAGTTGGGTCCTTGGGATCCAAGTTAGGTTTTTTTCAAGAATGGGCTGGATTGTGCCCTCTTTCAGCAGGGATGGCACTATGCCTTCCTTAAATGACTGATTTATAAGCTGTGTGATGGGAGGCGCCAGAATGTCGGCGCATTCCTTCAGCAGCTTGGTGGGAATGATGTCATTGGGTGCTGTGCTGTTCCGCAACGCACCAATGATATTTTTGGTGGTATCGATGGAGATGGGTTCCAGAGTGAACTTAGTTGATTGTAGAAGGTTTCTGTTGGTGTTTTGTGGTTGATTGAAGAGGGGGCTGAGGGGGGTATTATTTTGCAGAATACTTACCCGGATTCTTTCGATTTTGTCGATGAAGAAATCCGATAGTTCATTACAGAACTCTTGGGTGTCTGAATTGGGGACTTCAAGACATCCCGATTCATGGTCTGGGTGACCATCTTGAATAGTTCTCGGGGGCGGTTCATGGCGCTGTAATCGTCATAGAAAAATGATGTTTCTTGGCTTTGAAGATTTCTTTATGATATTGTGTTATTGCCTTGTAGATGATGAGGTGATCTTCTGAAGGGCTTCTTTTCCAGGCGGCTTCCGCCCTTCTGCGCTCTTGCTTCAGTAGGACAGCTGGTTGTTGAACCAGCCGACTTTTTTTCCGGATGCGGACTTTGCGTTTCGGTGCTACCAAGTCGGCTGATTGTAGCAGAGCTGCATTTATGGCATCCAGTTTATCTGAGGCTGTTAACTGAGGATGAATAGTTTCGATTCGGTTTCCCAAGGTAGATTTGAAGAGTTCCGAATGGAGCTTCTTCTGAGATCTAGCCCAGTGTATTGTCACCGGCTTGGGTGCTTTTATAACTGGTGAAATTTTGGAAATTATGAAAACTAATTGCATGGCGGTCCTGTCCATGGCAAAGGTTCATTTCCCAAAATGTTTATTTTCAGATTTTGTCTGAAAATTAGGTCGAGTGTGTGACCTGAAGCATGCGTGGGTCCGCATATAAGTTGCTGTAGTCCTAATCCTTCCAGGTGATCGATGCAGGCATCCGCAATGGGATCCTGTGAGGAGTTGGCCCACAGATTGAAGTCCCCGAGCAGCAAAAGATGTTTGCTGTTAAGGGTATATGTGGATATGAACTCCGTTAATGATGGTAGAAGCTGCGATTTTGGCCCAGGTGGCCTATAGCAGAGGAGAATGTGAACAGTCTCCTGGGGGTTAGTTTGAAGTTGAAGAGTAAGGGTTTTCCATAAATGGAAGAGGATTTTGAAGGACCGGCTTAGTGATTGCAATATGAAACTTATGGATCACCGCCAGGCCCTCCTCCTCTTTGGCCTATTCTGTTTTCCGTTATAATTCGATAATTTTCTGGCACCAATTCTCCAAGAATGGTGTTGCAGTCGTCTGAGAGCCAGCTTTCTGTGATAAAGAGGCAGTCTAGATCGTTTTATAGTAAGAAATCGTGGATTTCTGATCGGTGTTTTACTGCCGATCTTGTGTTGATCAAAGCACATGATATGTGCTTGAGCTGGGTTTAAATGGTTGAAATTTTTGATGGTCGATCGTTGATCGAATCTCAAAAGTTGGTCTATTTTTAAGGCCTTTTTGGTGACGGCTGGTAATACTGTTGCGAATTGTCTCAGACCCCAAATCGTTTCTGCAGAGTATCGCAGTTTAACCATTGTTGCCAGTCACCGGGGGGGGGGGGGGATTAATTGCAATAGAGGGAAGATTCGCTGAATCCTCTCGCTTGGCCTTGGTCCAGAGGAAGGCAAAAAAACCCTGGCAGTGCTAAGCCAAAGGAAAAAAATTCCTTCCTGATCCCTGAAAGGCGATCGGACGAAACCCTGGATCAAGTACGGTTTGGAATGGGGGGGGGGGGGGGGAGAAGGGTGTCACTGTAGCTGAGTACCAAGATGGCCGCCGACCGGGCCACAGGCCTCAGGATTGGGGGCTGTTTGGCTTGGTGGGTATGAGCTGGTTGTTAATCCAGGGGAGGATGGGATCCTCCAGGGATAGGGGGATGATCCCTGACAATTCCAGGAAAATTTCCAGGCTGTCAGTGCTCCTTTTTGCGGCGCGCCGCTAGGCCGCGGCTGAAGCCGCAGTCTTTCCTAATTGCGGCGGCCGCGAATAAGGCCTGGTCTGGCGCGGATGCGGGAAAGAGCCGCAGATCGCCAGAAAAAAGCGCTGCTATGCGCGGCGGGAGGACGGGGTGATTATGGGTGACTGATTGGGGTGCATGCGGCTCTAAGAGAAGGTAAACAGCCGCAATTTGGATCGCTGGAGTGGCTGTCCTGAAAAGGACGGTCACTAGCGATTCCTGGGGGTGGAAAGATGGCCCTGAAAGACAGGGTCTTACCTGAAGAGAGGGGCCCACGAAGGGAAGGAAGGAGCCGGTCCTATGGGCTGCAAGTTGATTCATGCAGCAAAGATTGTAGGAGCCTGCCTGCCTGTCTGCGGTGTCTAGCTGGCTATCTGTCTGGTCCCTGGAGAGAGCAGACTCGTCTGGAAGCGTCCTACTCCCTCACTGAACTGACACTGACTGATTATCCAGCTAAGCCTTGTCAGCTGTTAGTATGAGCTGATCTCCTTGTTCAGCCAGGTCCCTGCAGGTTTCTGAAGCAATCCTGCAGCAAAAAAAACGATGCCCGTACAGTCAGAGTCTGACACCAGAGCACCGGCCAAAACAGGTCTCACAGCCGAACCCCCTACCGTGAAGATGGAGCGGGCCACAGCCTCCATTCTCCCATCCGCGGGGGTCCTCAAAGGCAGGAGCCCCATCCACATGGTGGTTAGCTCAACCTGGACACGGGAGGGTCCACGGACAGAGGAGAGACCCACTTTAACAAAAAAGGTTCTCCACAAAGGGACAACAGTTTGCAATGCAAAAACTGTCTGCGGCGTATCCCATTCCTTGTAGAACAACTGTCCCAAAAAGGAACACAAGGAAAACATTGGCAGTGTGTGGCGGTTTGCGGGTACCAAAAGGGACTGGTACAGCAGGTGCCCCCGCTCCCCACCGAGTATCACGCCTGCAGAAAAAATAGCTCCAACAGCTCCTGAATCAGTCGCTCTCGCTGTGCACGGGGTTAAGCCCGCATCATCTGACAATACAGTGTCAGAGATATCTCCCCAGAAGCAGGCCCAGGGAGGGGGCGCTAATATACCCCCCATCCGGCCACCAGTCGCTTCAACCTGGCGAGAAAAAACGCCACCGACATTGCCATAGCAGATGTGGCAGGGGGAGGGGCAGCAATGGTTAACTCAGGCTTACAGGGGAAGAAGTACCTGTCCAGGCTCTATAATGCCCCCCCGCTGTGTCACCTACCTGCAAAGCAGAAAATACCCACGGCCACCTCCCGGCCATTACAGAGCATGGGGGGCCCCCAGGGAAACTCACCACCCCTCCCGGTGCAGTGCAGTCTGAGAGAGCCTGTGCGTGTGATGAGAAGCCGGCTGCGCTGCGTCTGTCTCCCTCAGCAGATTTGCGGTCTTTCTGCAGCGCTAAAACTACCACGCGAGGCCAAATGAAATTTCAAGATGGCCGCCGAATGAGTAAAAAACAGCCTAGGACCACAAGAAAATGGCCGCCAAGCTATACAAGGCGTGACTCCGACAAAATGGCGGCTGTTGCGCATTTAAAAAAAGCCAGTGACACAGCAAAAACAGCACAGCACAAAATTCACATTCCAGCACACAAAAAGGCCCTGTAGTGAACACACACAGCCCCTGCAGTGAACACACACAACCCCCGCTACGCTCACAGGTCCAGGTGATAGGAGACCCCTAAACCCCCCCCCCTCACAGCCGTCACCCAAATGGGAAAGGAGGGAAAGGACATAAGGGAGAGAGGAAAGCAGGGCAAGCCCTCAGTCGACCTCCCAGGGGAAAATTCCAGTCAGACCACTTACCTGAGCAAGGGGCCACTACTTACCCGTCCTGCCACCACCGGCTGGAGGTATCCCAGACAGAACCAACGTCCGCTAAACGGCATGGCTGTCGGCCAGACACACTGACAAAACCATAAAAGACCGGTCATATGTGTGCCCTAGAACAAAATGTTCCCCGGCCGCCCCTGGAGCAAGGGGCCTGTCGTGGACGTCCCAAAGCTGAGCTGAGGGCCGGCACACGCTCGATGACCGAACATGGGGGGACTACAAGAGTCAAGACCCAGCCTGTCACCCAGTCGGCTGTTGATAGAAGAATCACAGGATTAAAAAATGCAGGAACAAAATAATAAAAAGCTAAAAAAAAAAAAAAAAATTGCAAGAAAAAAAATATCCAGAGTACAGGACTCCAAAAGTGCCTGACCTCTCCTGATGTTAGGCAGGAAAAAACTGAGGCTGCTAGAGCAGGGTGTGGGAAATACCCGGGGGGCCACGCCCCCTGGGAGGAGCTGCACTGAGGAATGTGTTGTTAACACTTAAAATGCTTTTTTTCTGCCCAAACTCTCCTAAAGGAAGCGGATATAACCCTACTGTCAAAGGATGCTGTGTCCGTCCATGAACGGAAGAGAAAAAAAAATTGAGTTTGGTAGGTCATGTTGGAATTTCAATTCATCAAACATCAGTAGCTTGCTGTTTACTACAGTGTGGTGTCAAAGCTTAATTCCATAATTTAGTCCACACTATCAGGTCCGGGTAGTCCAAAAATTAGGTAAATTGGGGTTTCTCCACAAAAGGGAGACTAGGGGAAAACCTATTTTGACTGGGGCAAGCCGGTTGGCCGCAGCCCCTGTGTTATGATCCATGCCCTTATCACCGCTCTCATTGAAATAGTCAGTGGATAGGAGCCCTCAGGCCCTGTATACAAGGTGAGAAATCGGGTAAGAGGTGGTGAAAAGGGGGTAAGGGGATTTGAGACCTGGGTCACACAAATGATAAGATTTCAAGGTATTGATAAGGGTAAGGGGGGGGGGGGGAGGAACTGCGGAATAAGGGGGAGGGGTGTACGGGGGGGTAGGAGAGAGAGGAGGAGACAGCTTATATGACAATATAAGGAATAATGTAGAAGATTTTGAAGAGAAATTATCTGAATTATAAGAATATGGTTAAATATGTTGTAGATATACATATAGTATTGTTTTGGTATTAAGGAGGTATAGGAGTATAGTGGTTAGATGAAGATATGGGGGGAAGGAGACAGTTCAAGAAAGACTGAAGTGCTAATGTATATAAAGGGGGGGAGGGGGAAGGGAGAGAAACAATAGATAAATAGAATGCAAGATATATACGAAAAAAAATATGGAAAAAAGGGAAAAAAAATCAAATAAAGAATAAAGAAGAGAGAAAGTTGGTTAAATATATGGTAAGGAAATAGAGGGCCATGTTATAGGATGCCGGGCACTGGCACTTGCCCCTGCTCTACAGCACCCCCACGATAAACGCTCTCCTCGGGTGGAGGATAAGCCGGAGGCGTATGGGGTTGTCCTTTTTTTCTTTTTTAATTGTTTTTTCTTTTTTTTTCTCTCTCTGTGGCGGCCCGGTCTCTGAGGGGACACCGGGAGACTACAGACGCGAGAAGGTAATCTTCGCGGAGGGGGGTTAGGGTTTTTTTTTTCTCTGTTCTGTTGGCTGGCGTTCCCCGCCTCCCCCCCCCCCCCTCCTGACAGCTAACCCTAGGTGTAGGATAAAACATGTCGAATATAACATTTACCTCGTATAATGTTAAAGGGCTGAATATCTCCGAAAAAAAGAGTATGACTATTATCAGAAGCACATAGACTCAAATCACAGGTCATCTTTATACAAGAAACTCATTTTAAGGGGGGAAAAACCCTGAATCTGAAAAATCGCAGGTTCCCGATAGTATACGATAGTACATCACAAAACTCAAAATCATGTGGGGTATCTATCTTGTTATCTAAACAAGTGGTGTGGAAGGAATCTGAAGTGATTAAAGATGAAGTGGGACGTCTGCTAATAGTTAAAGGAATACTAAACCAACAGAAGACCATGTTGGTAAATATTTATCTACCAAACGTCAATCAGATAAATTATCTGGAATCATGTTTACAAATGGTCCACCAACACAGGGAGGGAATACTGGTGATAGGAGGGGATCTGAATCTGGCCCTGGATCCTATAAAGGACACGTCGAAAGGTGTCTCTCATCTGTCATATATTAAATTAAGGAAAGCGAAAAAACTCCTACAAGAACTACAAATGATCGATAGTTGGAGGATGACTCATGCACAGGAGAGGAATTACACGTTCTACGCAGCTAGATACGGGTCATACACTAGAATCGACTATGTTTTTATCCTGCAAAATTTAGCGACATCTCTAGTGGATGCCACTATTGGAACTTTTTCGCTTTCAGACCATGCTCCAACAGATTGTACAATAAAATGGGGAGCCGAAGATAAGAAGGAATGACATTGGAAAATAAACGATACACTACTGAAAGATAGGAAGTACGAAGAGAAAATAAGGGAAGAATTAGAGGTTTTTTTTGAGACAAACGATACAGATGAAACAACCCCTTCCTGTCTGTGGGAAACGCACAAATGCGTAATGAGAGGCAACCTCATTGCAATGGGGGCACATAGGAAAAAGATGTTAAACGAACAGATAGACACAATGTTCAAACGAGTGGGGGAGCTTGAAACCGTACATAAAAAATCCCAGGCTCAATCAATAGAACAGGAATTAGATGCGACTCGAGAAAAATTGAACCTCTTGCTGATAGATAAGGTTAAAGCTAAACTAACAAGGGGGAGAAGAATATTCTATGAGTTTGGGAACAAACCAGGCAGAACACTAGCAAATGCCCTGAAAGGAGCACATATAGGTAATCACATCACACAAATTAAGACATCCAACGATGAAACGGTCAATACCCCACAAGAAATTGTAAATTGCTTTAATAAATACTATGAGAAACTATATCAGTTAGAGGACAAATTGACCGCAGAGAAGGAACATGAGAAACTAGAAAAAGCCAGGGAATATATTAAAGACACTCTGATGCCAAAAATATCGGAAGATATAGCAAGGAAAATGGACAAACCAATTACAATAAAGGAGTTTACGGATGCTCTAAAAATGCTAAAATTGGGCAAAGCACCAGGTCCTGACGGGTTTAGTTTAACATATTACAGGATGTTTACAGAGAAACTAGCACAAAGACTTATAGCAGCTTTTAACTCTCTGCTGGAAGGAAAAAAAATACCAAATGAAACACTGCTGGCACATATAGTAGTTATTCCAAAAGAAGGGAAAGACCCCTCTCAATGTGCCATCTACCGTCCCATATCATTGCTGAATGTGGACTTAAAGGTATTTACAAAAATTTTAGCCCAAAGGTTAATAGAATGTTTGCCAGATCTGATACATCCAGATCAAGTGGAATTTATACCAGGCAGGAAGGGGAGAGAGAATACACAGCGAGTGGTAAATGCAATATATCTAGCCCAAAAAGAAAAGAAGCCAATGATATTAGTAGCTAGTGACGCAGAAAAAGCGTTTGACCGAGTGGAATGGTCGTTTCTAAAAGCAACGCTGCAACACATAGGATTAGGAGAAGGGATGATGAGCTGGTTCACAAATTTATATTCACATCCAAGCGCGAAAGTTAAAATAGAAGGGAAAATATCCGACCCATTCGATATTCGAAATGGGACAAGACAAGGATGCCCACTGTCGCCCATAATTTTTGTTTTGACAATGGAGCCTTTCTTAAGGAAAATATGCGCTAATGTAAGGGGGTAGCAACAAAAGAATAGGTACAGAAAGTGGCGGCATACGTGGATGATTAAATTGTCTTTATAACATCCCCAGTTATCTCTCTACCTTCCCTAATGGCAGAAATAGGAGAATATGGAAATCTGTCCAACTTCAAAGTCAACCATGGGAAAACAGAAGCACTAGGAATAGAAGTAAAAGTGGAAATATTGGAGCAGATTAAAACTCACTTTGACTTCAGATGGACAGATTCCCATATAACTTATCTAGGAACAAAGATAACAGGGAATCTGAATAGACTATTCAAATTTAACCATGTATTGATGGCTAGGCGAATAAAATCAGACCTAGATAGATGGGATAAAGGAATATTTACATGGTTTGGGCGGATAAATATATTAAAGATGAATGTGCTTCCAAAAATCCTATATCTAATACAGGCTTTACCAATCAAGATTCCACAAAGTTTTTTAAGAGAACTAAGATCTAGATTCCTGAAATTTATTTGGGCAGGGAAACCAGCTAGGATAAGTAGAACTATTCTGACACTCCCTAAGGGAGAAGGAGGGATTGGATTTCCAGATCTAATAAAGTACCAGGAAGCAGCTCACCTAACTAAAGTTGTGGAGTGGTGTGGGCGGAACAAAAAACCCTGGATAAGAATGGAACAAGCGACGGTAGAGGTTCCACTAGAAGGAGTGGCATGGATTCCAGATAGTGAAATAACAACAGAGGTAAAGAAACATCCACTGGTAGGAGCCACCATACGGATTATTAAAAAGATTTTTGAAATAACGATGATGTCAAAATACCCAAGCCCACTGACACCGATTTTAGGCACTAGGGCTTTTCAAGCAGGAATGACAGACCCAAGGTTTAATGCCCTGCGACAGAGGGGTATAAGTAGAATCATACATTTCTCAAAAGATAACCGTCTAATGACAAGGAGAGAGATTGAAAGAGAAGGCATACCAGAATTAGATTTTCTGAGGCAGCTTCAATTAGAAGCACTCCTTCGAACAAAGGCAGATATCTATACAGTAGTGAGACCCCCGTCTAAATTTGAGCGGATATGTCTAGACGGGAACTCAATAAGACATTCTTTGTCTTATTTTTATGCAACATTAATTAAGCTAGACAGACCACAAGAATTTACGTTCATACAAGCATGGGAGAGAGATCTTAGACTAATATTTACCCAAGGACAAAAAGATAGGATATTAAGATTTACTCACAAGGCATCAGTAGCAAGTAAATATGAGGGGGGTGGATATAAAATATTAACGAGATGGTACAGAACACCAACAGTATTACACTGAATATACCTAGAGCCGTCAGATATCTGTTGGAGATGTCTCAAAGCCGAAGGGACATTAGTGCATATCTGGTGGGAATGTAGGAAAATACAGGAATTCTGGAAGATGGTAACGGAAACAATTAACACAATAACAGGAATTAATTTAATGGATAGACCATCGGCGGTTCTATTACTAGATATCCCACTGTCAATGGAAAAATACAAAAACTCGTTGATAAAAAAAGACACCTTGTCATAGCTGCGAGAGCGTGCATTCCCGCCATGTGGAAACAGGAGACTCCTCCATCGAGAGCACAATGGCTCGCAAAAGTAGCAGAGATTCAACAAATGGAAAATTTGACAATGGCATTGAAAGATCAAGATGAGAGATACCAGTTGACATGGGCTCCTTATGCGAGGTACAGAGAGGGGTAAGGGGAGGAGGGGTGAGGAATAGCCAACATGAACTCCCCCTTTTCTTTTTTTTTGGTGGGTGGAAAAGGGGAGGGGGGGACAGAGGGTAATAAAATATAGAAAGATAGAGAGGAAAATTGAAAGTGTTGCGAAAATAGGATAAAGGGGGGAGGAGAGGAGGAAGATGAGGTTTGTATCCATCGCCCTCTCAATTCTCTGATAATATTCGAATCAAACAGAAGAGATGAAATGTAATATCCTGTAACGTAACTCTTGAAATAAATAATTTATAAAAAAAAAAAAAAAAAAAAAAAATGCCTCATGATCCCACACAATCAGCCACCAGAGATACCGAGGCATCATCCAGGGGAGAGGTCAGCCGGCAATGGGCTGCTGTTAACTGGCCAGTCAGGAAGTATTTGTAAAAGTTAGGTGCCGCGAGGCCTCCCTCTTTCCCCCCCATTGCTGTTGTAGTATGGCCAATTTGAGACGAGGGACACTCCCCTGCCACAAAAAGGAGGAAATCATGCAGTCTATTGATTTAAAGATCGATTTTGGAATCCATACTGGAGAGTTTGAGGGTGTACAACAGTAAGGGTAACATCTTAATTTTAATCAAGTTTATATATTTCCAACGAGGGACAAAAAAAGGGTGATTTTAGGAGAAGTGTGGAGTTTCTTAGCTAGGATAATAATCAAAGGGGAAACATTCAGTGCGATGAAGTCAGTCACCAAATTTGAAATCTGCAGCCCCAAATATTTGATCCGCGTTACCCATTGTAGGGGGGTTGCTAGGATCAGCCAAATGAACACGGGGGAAGTATCTTGGACTTCGTCCAATTGATCTTGAGACCAGAAACCACTGTACATTTACCTAAAAGCGACAACACAGCTTGTAAAGAAGGTCAGGTATCCCCAATGAATAGGACTAGATCATCGGCATAAAGGGCTGTAATCTCTGTCAGCGTGCCCACGCTCATCCTCCAAATATGAGGGGAGGAGTGCAACGCAATTGCCAGGGGCTCTATAACCAGTGCAAAAAGTCCCGTGAAAGGGGGCACTCTTGTCTGGTGCCCCTGAATACCGGGAAGGTGCCCGACATCCCCCCATTAATGCGGAGAGCAGCCACCGGGTGATCATATAACAATGAGATCCATTTAAGGCAATTGGGGCCAAACCCCATGCGTTGCAATACACTTGTCATGAACCCCCAGTTGATGGAGTCAAAGGCCTTCTTCAAATCGAAGACGACCTGCACCCGGCCCACCCCGATGATGTACCGTTGCCCAACTGAGTGTGCGTGTACACCCTTCCTAAGGTTTATGTCAGTTGCCTTGTTCGGTATAAACCCAGTATGATCAGGTGATACCAAGTGGTGTAGAATTTTCATTAACCTATTGGCAATCATTTTAGTAAGTATTTTTAAGTCCATATTTAACAATGCTATGGGCCTGTAAGAAGAGCAGCAGAGAGGGTCTTTGTCTGGTTTAGGGAGCAATACCACATGTGCTTCAAAGAAAGGAATTTGGCAGAATCTCCGATTTAAAACATTCTCCATACAGTTGCAAAAGTTTGGGGGACACAATATCTAAATATTGTTTGTACCATTCTGCTGGGATCCCATCAGGGCCCGGTGCCTTACCATTAAGAAATGAGGAGATAGCAGTCGCCAATTCTTTATCAGTGAAGGGTGCCTCGTCTGGCAACACCGGTATCTGAAGGGGATCCAGCAGGTCAGTCAGAGCCTGATAATCATATGGAGGGACAGCAGAGTACTGTTCTGAATAATTAGAGCAATGCTCGCATTATACTCTCCTGATCCCTCACTAGGGTACCATCTGATGAATAGATACAGGGGATTGCTGTGTGTGCCCCCAATATCAGCAGTCAGATAAGTCAGCAATTGCCTGTTTTTATCCCCTTTCTCAAACAATTC
Source organism: Rana temporaria (assembly GCF_905171775.1). NCBI lineage: Eukaryota > Metazoa > Chordata > Amphibia > Anura > Ranidae > Rana > Rana temporaria. The sequence goes on along the minus strand of NC_053489.1, from coordinate 380,492,293 downwards.
TTCAGCTTTGTGCTTAAAAGGTACACTGGGTAAGGTTTTGGAAATTAACCAAGATGGCACTTCTGGCCATCTGCAGCGCTGTTACGGAAGAGGGGTGGAGCTTCTGCATGAGACTTTGCACATTGTATTTCATTAAAATATAATAAATATAAATCCCCCGGGTGGATGTCTTAAACACATCCTTCACCACAGGTCTGCCCACCGAGCCCTCATTGAGCTCCCAGTACTCCTGCAAGTGTGATGAGACCAGTGTCTCCACTGAGGACTCCGTCACTCAACCCTGATGCAGCCTCCAGGCCGCGTGACGGCCGCCCCCGGCAAGACTCACCAGCACCTGCAGGGGGGTATGAACCGAGACCCCCCCCAGCCTGGTAACGGACTTCCAAAATCTGAGGCAATAAACCCGTATCGGCAAATGCCAAATCTACGAGGGAGGAGGTGGTACTGACGTGGGAAAGGTAGGAGTAGCCTCTCTCACCGGGATGTTTCCACCGTCACACCTCCTCCAGAGCCGCAGAGTCTGCCCGATGCCTCAGGTCCATGTTCTGCATCCGGGTCGGGTTTGAGGTGTCTAAAGCATAATCCAGTATATTAAAATACTCAGCCACAAGTAGTTTCAATGGGCCAAAGGAGGCAACTTTCTAGGACCCGATATAACACTTCACGCTTGAAAGGGGGTGGAACATACAAGTTTGCTATTGCTAGGAGCTGGGAATCTACATTAAGGACCACCACAACATACCTCCCATGGGGGGGGGGGGGTCAGTCACCACATGCTCGACAGAACATGACAACTTTTTTATGTATTAGGATAGCCACTCCACTTGCGTATGAGAAGTGAGTGGAATGTATAGCTCTCTGTATCCAGTTTCTGTTTAGGGACAGTATTGTGTTACCTGTAAGATGGGTCTCCTGCAAGATGACAATATGGGGATTTTGGGATTTGAGAAATTTAAGGACCAACAAGCGCATATATTTGGAATTCAGTCCACAGACATTCCATGAAATGAGTTTGAGGTGACCCATTAAGTAGGGACATACGTATCACTAAGACAGGAGAAAATCAAATTAGGGGGGGCGAAAGGGGGAGAACCTGGACACAGGGAGCCACAGAGCATCACATTGCCTAGTACAGTACATAATGTGTAAATGCTGCTAACAAAAGGTCCCACACATGTGTAAGCCCTAGGGGCAAACACAAATCGTGAGGCAAAAACAAGGAGGTTGAAAAAAAAAAAGTGTCAGAAAAACAAACATTTGAAGAACCCAACTCCGTTTGCTCCAGGCGAAAAGAACCAAAAAGGGGAAAGACACAGCTGGAGAAACTTTAGTCCCAAAAACGTCAATCTTAGTGGAGTCATTCCGAGAGTTCATCCACTCCCAAGAGAAGAGTAGATGCATAGGTAGTTCCAAATAACATTAGGCAGAGTACCCTATAGTCCCGCAGTGACCAAATGGATCAGGACAATTCAATTTTTCAGGAGGGTAGCTGCGACAGAGGAACAAGGTTCTGGCTCAAAACCACAGCAACAGGAACCACAACGTCCAGCACCATCACTGCAAGAGTATAAGTAGGCATGTGTCCCTATCCGTCCAAAATCAAACCTGCAAAAGAAAAAAAAGAACAGGACCACAAGGCTAGGCAATGGAATCCAACCATTCGACTGCATCCTCAGGCAAGTCAAACATTTTTGCCGAGCCATGGTGAATAACTTTCAGGCGGCTAGGATACAGCATGTTGTACACCAGGCCCTTATCCCTCAGGCGCTTGAGAACATCCGTGATGGAGCGCCATTTCTTCTGTAGATCCGTAGAGAAATCAGGATATTGGTGTATGACAGCATTCTCGTACTTCAGCTCAGGGTGTTTACAGGCCTCCGATAGGATCAAGTCCCTGAAGTTTAGCAGGCGGACTAGGAAAGCATGTGGCCATGCGCCAGCAGGCCTCCCACCAGTGGGCACGTTCCACAACATACACTGGGGACAATTGTTGCAGGCTGTTGCAAGGAAATAATATTTCGTTTTGAACATAGTCTGTTTCCAGTCCCAACGGTCAGATAAGCCCCCTGCAGGAATGTAAGCTGGTACACCCGACTCTGAAATGTCTACGAAAGTCTTTGATTAGCCCCTTGGCAGACAATAGGGAGGTGCGACCGTCAACATAGGTGCAATGATGAAAGGATCAGCAATCTGTTGGAGATTATATGGACAATATCGCCCCCCAGAGGCTAGGTATGGCATGCCAATCACAAACAAGGGTGCGAGTCATGGAAGTGCAACGATTGGTCGATCAGATGGACGGCAATGGGAGGTAGTGTGAATGAGTAATGAGTGAGTTTTGTAAAAATGAGTTTGGTAGTCAGAGCTCAGTCTATTCTCTTGGGAGCAAGCTTGCAGTGAGGTTGTGGCTCGGTTGTCTGAAGGCCTATGCTGAAGCTACATGGACTAGGCCTCATGGAAGATGTGGTCAAGGCCTAGCTCTTTGAACACCTGAGCTCAGTCATGAGGAGATAGCTGAAAGGAAGTGTTGAGTATCTTTCTTTATTATCACCAGTATTGTTTATTAGGCCATAGATGTGTGTTATTAGAACGTGATATTCCCACTTTGGAAGAAATAAATGTAACTTTTTACTCAAATGCGTCTGTCTTTATAACTAGCATTATAGCCGTAAGTCTAATATACATTCTGGTCTTATATACTAGCAAACAAGGGACTCATGCACTTTAATACAGATGCTATAGTATTATATATATATATATATATATATATATATATATATATATATATATATATATATATATATATATATATATATATATATATATAAAAAATATGTTACCATATAGATAATCTAGATATATATTATTGCATGATTGGCCCAGGAGCAGTTTGAAAAACTGCTCAGCAAACACCACAGGGTTGGGGGGCCCTCCTCACCTTCTGGAAGTCTGACCACCCAAACATTATTGCGTCGGAGACGATTCTCTGCATCACAATATAAGGAAGTGGATAAAATCTTCAGCTCCCACTGGCATATCTTGATTATGGATAGGGTACTCAAACTCTCATTAACACCTAAACATGGGTTCATCTATAGAAGGGCTCCCAATTATGTGGGTGAAAACAAAAAAAGTGAGACCCACCCCGCAGACCCCCCTCCTTTTGGGATAAAGATGTATTCTATGCATGTAGAAAATGTTGTGCATGCAAAGAAGTCAGAACACCGATAAGAGCTCTTGATAAGTTTGCGTCTACCTCCAACAACAAAGAATTAAAAATTTAAGTAGTTTATAACATGCAATACGGCCTATGTGGTGTATGCACTCCAGTGCCCGTGTGGATTAATCTATATAGGCCGCACAAAAAGATTGTTAAGAATACGGATCGCTGAACATATAGCAAACATTAAAATTGGTTTTAAAGATCATAATGTGTCATTACATTTTAAAAAAAACATCATAATCAGGATCCTTTGGGCCTAAAATTCTGGGGTATCGGCCATCTAAAACTTTTTGGAGGGGATCCAATTTAGTGAGAGAACTCTCTAAACGTGAGACTCGATGTATCTTCTTAGTGGGTACATTACTGCCGAAAGGGTTAAACGTCAATCTAGACATAAATTGTTTTATTAGTGACTATTAACACATACTATATGTATTTTAATCTCTACTTCTGTCTGACCATTCCAGTTCTCTCCTAGTTCATGTAGAATTACAATAGTGTTTTTACACATATTTAAGAGATGCAGATTCTTCTATATTGATTTTTCAACACTATCTTAAAATGTATCCATAGTGGCCATACTCTCCCTATATTTACTATGGTTCACAATATATTTATACTTAAATATCCTCTATAGATTTTATTTTTATTTATTGTTCTCTATTCACCATCTTTTAATTTGAAGAATGTGTATTTATATATTTTAGTGACATAGAATTGTATATATTTTGTATGCGTAATATCTCAACTTGTATAAGCATGAGCTTGAAATACCATTTATATTTTAATGGGATATTCTTTAAAAAAATATTCTTCTGATCACTAGTATTATATGCTTGTATGCAATTGTTATTTGTATTGTTCTGGGTATCCTAGTTTTATTATTATTGCTTTTAGTAGAGTGCATTTATTGAGGCTGCTATATATGTACATGTTACTATATTGTTCCACGCTCCATGGAATGCTTTGTGCTGTCCCAGCCCAATCAGGATGCAGTGATGAGCGCCCGTCATCTGCTGACATGTGACAAAGTGACAAAACGCGTCATGGCGTGACCCGCACGACATCCTGGAAGTGACGTTTGTGCTCCACCATCCACTGTTTCCTACCTGGAAGTGACCGCGGTATTTGCAAGGAGACGCATGCTTCCTCTTGGAAGGCTGATTGGTGATAGCGCCCTCTTGGGTAAAATTTGTATGCTTGTTGATATTGATTCAATGTACGTAGTTAGTATTATTAAGTGGTCTTCTGATGTATGGGAAGTTTGATCATAATAAACAGGATTACGCTATGAGCAAACATTCTTGTATTTTATGACTTGGGTTGGAGCTCTTGTATGCTAAGACAATTGTTTACCAACATCTGTGATGCTCTGAACCATTTCCAATATCATCTACTACATAAACAACTTTTAACAGTGGTGTTGGCCACTTGTTTACCAGTATAACAGTTAAAACATTTTAATCCAGGAATTGGACCGTCTTATTTTTATACTGTCGTTTTGATATATGCACGCACACACACATTTCAGAAAATCTTACCTTTTTATTACTGTCAGAATATGACCGAGAGCTCCCCCTTTCCTTCTTCGCATTTGCAGAAGAAAATGTTGCCTTTTTGTTAGTTTCTTTTTCAGAATCCGATGATGAAAGAGCCCGCTTTACTGATTTAGATGGCTGTTTTTCACTATGGATACTGTCACTATCACTGTCTGCACAGTTTCCCTTGTCAGCTTTTTTTTTTTTACTCTCTTCTTCCTTTTCCTCTTCCCTTAACCGACGCAACTGCTCCTCTTGCTCCCTTCGACGACGTTCCTCAAGATCTCGTTGCCTTTCTTCATCTCTCTTCTTCCACTCACTTATGCGATCTGGTGAACTATCACTTAAAGAAAAATAAATCCAGTTAACATTGCATCACTGCACTAGGAATTCATGTTATACACAGTTTAGTAAATCTAGCAACTTTGTACTGATAATCATATCATTTTATTCAAAGGGAAAATCAGTGCTCCTCCTGCTATTTCATCTGAGAAGATAGACTTTTTCCAGGAAAAGAAAAACAGATCAGAAATACTATCCAACAGCATTCTAAGAATCAACCACTTAAGGACCGCCTAACGCCAATATACATCGGCAGAATGGCACGGGCACGTACCTGTAGGTCGCCTTTAAGAGCCCAGCCGTGGGTCGCACAGGACCCGGTCCGACACTCCGTGACCGCACCCGCGGGACCCACGATCGGGTCACAGGTGTGTGTAAACACACCTTCCCCGCTCTTCTCTGTGGTAGTGACACTGATAGTCTGTTCCCTGATATAGGGAACGACAATCAGACGTCACACCTACAGCCACGCCCCCCCCCCTACAGTAAGAATCACTCCCTTAGGGCACACTTAACCCCTTAGCACCACCTAGTGGTTAACCCCTTCACTGCCATTGTCCTTTTCACAGTAATCAGTGCATTTTTATAGCACTTTTTGCTGTGAAAATGACAATGGTCCCAAAAATTTGTCAAGTGTCCGCCATAATGTTGCAGTCACGAAAAAAAAATCACCGTCATTACTAGTAAAAAAAAATAATATATATATTAATAAAAATGCCATAAAATTATCCCCTATTTTGTAAACGCTATAACTTTTGCGCAAACCAATCAAATGCTTATTGCAATTTTTTTTTACCAAAAATAAAATAGAAGAATACGTATCTGCCTTAACTGAGGAGAGATTATATATATATATATATATATATATATATATATATATATATATATATATATATATATATATATATATATATATATATAGATATTTATTATAGCAAAAAGTAAAAAATATTTAATTGTTTTCAAAATTGGTGCTCTATTTTTGTTTATAGCGCAAAAAAATAAAAAAACGCAGAGGTGATCAAATACCACCAAAAGAAAGCTCTATTTGCGGGGGGAAAAAAAGACGTCAATTTTGTTTGGGAGTCACATCGCACGGCCACGCAATTGTCAGTTAAAGCAACACAGTGCCGAATAGCAAAAAGGGGCAATGTCCATAACCTGCATAATGGTCCGGGTCTTAAGTGGTTAATAAAATTTTGAACCGCGGGTGCATCTAATTTTTATTAATATAGGGTTATATTGCCTTAAAATGTCATCAAAAAGCCAATTTCAGTAATTCAACTCAAAAAGCCAAACACTTTTTATAGATGCATAACACAGTAATATTTTAACCACTTCAATACCAGGCACCCCCCCCCCCCTTCCTGCCGAGGACAATTTTCAGGTATCGGCACTGTTGCAAGTTGAACAACAATTGCATGCTACTGGTCATGCTACTCTGTACCCAAACTACATTTTTATCATTTTCTTCACACAAATAGAGCCTTCTTTTGGTGTTATTTGATCACCACTGTGGTTTTTATGGTTTGCTAAACTAAAAAAAAAAATTCTTTGGGGAAAAAAAAGTCGTATTTACGTTATAAAATTTTGTTTTCTCCTTTACTGAGGGGCACCAATGAGGAGGCACCGATATGTATAATTGATGGGCACCGATCTTCAGCACTGATAAGCAATGATAGGTGGCACTGACAGGCAGTACTGATGGGTGCCGATAAGTGGCACTGACAGGGGTTACTGATGGGCACTGTGGACATGGATAGGAGTTTCTGATGGGGCACTGATTGGCACTGCTGGTGGCCCATCCGATAGGGCTGTGCTGATAATTAATGTGCCAATTATCAGCACAGACCCCGTCCCCATCTGACAGGGAAATCCACACATAAGCTCTACCTGTCAGCGCGAACCGAGGAAAGCCGTTTACCATCAATTCCTGATTCACGCTGTAATCAGCTGTGATTGATCACGTGGTAAGGAGCCTCTGTCAGAGGCTCCTTACTACGATCAGAGATGCAGTGTGTCAGACTGAGTCAGAGTAAGACACAGCACCACGGATCGCTGCACTGTACACCCCAGCATGTTATCCTGCTGGACGTCACATGACGCCCAGTCAGAAGAAATGAACCACTGCCCAGCAGTCATTTCATTAACTGTAAGCCAAAATTCCACAAAATTATAACAAAAATACTTAACCACGTCTCACCCGGCTTATGTCAGGTGAGACGTGGTTAAGTATTTCTTTGTTATAATTTTGTGGAATTTTGGCTTACAGTTAATGAAAACTCCAAATTCAGTATTTCAGAAAACTAGAATTTCCTGCTAGAGGGCTGCACTGACTTTAGACTTGATAAAATACAGTGGACTAACCATAACCAGATGACATGAATCCCCAAATCATCAGACTCTGGAAATTATTTAATTTGGAAATCAAGGTTCCAGATTCTGGAGCAAGAGTGGAGAGGCACAGAATCCAAGTGTGAAGTTTCCACTGTTAGTGATGATTTGGGGAGACATGTCATCTGCTGGTGTTGGTCCACTGTGTTTTATCAAGTCCAAAGTCAGGAAATTCTAGAGCACTTCATGCTTCCCTCTGCTTTATGGAGAAGCCAATTTAATTTTCCAGCAGGACTTAGCACCTGCCTACACTGTCAGAAGTACCAATACCTGCTTTAATTGATCATGGCATCACTGTGCTTGATTGACCAGCAAACTTGCCTGACCTAAAACCCATAGACAATTTGTGGGGTATTGCCAAAAGAAAGATGACACCAGACTCAAAGTGGACGAGCTGAAGGCGCTATCAAAGCAACAAGGCTTCCATAACACTGCAGCAGTGCCAGAGGCTGATCACCTCCATGTCACACCACATTGATGCAATAACACATGCAAAAGGAACCCCAACCAAGTATTGAGTGCATACAATACTGTACATGGACATACTTTTCAGTAAGCCAACATTTCTGTATTAAAAATCCTTTTTTTTGGTCTTATGTAATATTCTAATTTCCTGAGATACGGAATTCGTTTTTTTTTCTAGCTGTAAGCCCTAACCATCACAATTAAAAGAAAGAACCGCTTGAAATATATCACTATGTAACACATCTATATAAAATACACGAGTTTCACTAAAATAAAATTAACTTTAATGATATTCTAATTAAGTGTTCTTGCATAGCAAGATCACTTAGCCCTGGTTCACACTGATGCTACTTTGAAATTGTGCTACTTTACTTACTTGAAGTCGCGCAATTTCAAAGTAGCAAGGTCAGCACAATTTCAGGTGCTACTTGAGACATTTGTGTGGCTTCATACACAGATGTCTATAGAAATCGCACCTGAAATCGGCAAAAGTAGAGCAGGAACTACTTTTGCAAATCGGTGCTGCACAACAAAATCGGTGTCGCACCAATTGGAACAGTGCCATTGCCTCCAAAAGGCTGCGACTTGTCATGCGATTTGATCTCAAATCGCATGACAAATCGCTCCAATGTGAACCTAGGCCAACTGTTATTTCACATATATATTATTCTTATAGCCAAATTTACCACCCTAACTCCTCCCACAGTTTTTACACTACATAGACAAGTAATATACCAAAACATGCAAATTGTTCCCGATGGGATTGCTATTACTTTGTGGAACTTTTCGCCGAATCGTTCGCAAAATATCGTTTTTGTGGAAAAAAATTGTCCCATAGGAATTAAATGGTGAATCTAGAGTGTGACATGACAAAAACTGAAAAATCAGGACATGATTTCTAAACTGCCACCACTCCCTCATTTTCAAGCCGACCTACACAAATCTTATATCAAAACGTTTAGCTATCCCTGCTGCCACTACACGTGTCCACGGCTAAGCCATCATCCTGATAGTTTTCACAATATGACCATTTGTTTACAACTCATGCCATCCATTGACCTCCATTGAAATTACAGTCTAGACACCTAAAATATGAAGGGCAATATTTAAACAGACTATGCCTTCAATTTTAATATTTCAGAGACATACTCATGCATGAAACTGTAGGGTTGGGTCTTGTGATTCTCACAATATAAAGATCTTCACTGTACGATTTATAGTTTTTAAAATACAACCGTTTGAAGGACACGTATTCAAAAAGGGCAAGAATCTCTGGTCTGTGCTTAGAGACTGCATATAAAAATTGGTTTCCTAGGAAACGCTGAGGTGAATTATAACTCCTCACACACAGCTGTGAGGTGAATTCTAGCTCCTCCCACACAACGCTGAGGGGATTTGGGTCTATTTTTTTGGCTCTGCGTAACTTCTGCATACTAGCATACTCTGCATATAGCGAACCTGTCCATAGCAACCAATTTTTGATGGGGCAAATAGGATGGTGCAGTTTTCGATGGTGCAGCTTTCGATGGTGCAATGGATCGACACTGTTGGATCACATTTACATCTCCAGGGGCACTGTCTCCAGTCAGGAGTATTGGTGGAGGCAAGAACATGTCACACCATTTTCCACAGAAATTGTATATTTTCTTTTTTTTTATTCTCTTTATTTAATTTTTTCATCAAATATAAAAACAGGTTACATTGTTAATATTCCTTTTACAAAATATTGCACATTCCCCACATGTCATAACCTTATAATTTTCCCTATATATATTTTTATTTTATCTACCCTCCCCCTCCCTCCTCCCACCCTTATTCACCCAAAACATCCGTTTACACAAAGTAACCTATCCTAAGCAGCCACGGTTTCCAGATTTGATCAAATTCCTTAATATTTCCTCTTAGCAAACGCTGCTTTCTCTTTCCATACAGTTGCTTTCACTACATTTGTCCACTCTCTTATTGTTGAGGGATTTACTGCTTGCCATCTTTGAGCAATTAGTTTTCTTGCCTGAAAGAGGCATCTTATCACTGCTTTTATGGTGCTCGCCCCCCCATCTCTTCCCTCCCATATTACCAATATGCACGTTCTAGGGTCCCTCTCCAACTTAGTCCCATATGTCATGTTAATAGTATCGATGATCCCTAGCCAATACCTAAATAATTTTAGGGGTTAAATTAATGAATGAATTTGCCTCCAGCACCTCTAATTGTTTTATGGGGAGCTCCAGGAATCATTAGGTTTCCGTTTATATCTCCTTCTGGTTCTATTTTTACTCTGAGATGTTGCAATTGTGCTGCCAGAAAATAACAATGTGGATGTGGTACTGCCATTCCCCCTTTCCTCGTTGGCAGCTGCAGAGTCTGCAGCCCTATTCTGGCTTGTCCTCCTTTCCAAATTAATTCTCTAAACAGAGTGTCTATATTCCTGAACCATTTTTTGTGTATCCATATTGGCGCATTGTGTAATGCATATAATAATTGGGGCATCCACATCATTTTAATCAGGTTACACCTCCCTGCAACCGACAGTGGGAGGTGCCGCCAGATACCAATTTTTTTTTTAAATTTAAGCAACAGTGGAGCCAAATTATTCTCTATGTATTTATCGAGATCCTGTGTGATGACTGTTCCTAAGTACTTCATTTTCCCCACTGTCTCCAGCTGTGGAATCTCGGCCAGGCTCTGGTTCCTCAATTGGTCTATCGTCATTAAAGCCGATTTCTCCCAATTTATTACCAGTCCGGATATACTACCAAACTCATCAAAAATACTCATTGCCTGCCTGATGGTGTGGCCCGTATCGCCAAGGAAGAGAAGGACATCGTCCGCATACAGAGCAATTCTCTCCTCCCCAGTCGGTCTCTCGAATCCCTGCATTAACCTATCCCTTCTTATGGCGGTAGCAAGCAGTTCCATTGTCAGGGCGAAGAGTAGGGGTGACAAAGGACACCCCTGCCTTGTGCCCCTCTCCAACTTTACTTTAGCTGAATATTTGTTATCTCTGATTTTTGCACTCGGGCCATTATACAATATTTTAATCCATCCAATAAATGTAGGGCCGAACCCAAAAAGTTTCCAATACATGCCAAATATACCCCCATTCCAAGCTATCGAATGCTTTAACCACATCCAAGGACATTACTGCCCTATTGCCGCTATTCTCTGTGGGTATTTGCAGGTTAAGAAATACCCTCCTAATGTTCATACTTGTTGATGTAGCAGGAATAAATCTGGTTTGATCCTGATGTATAAGTCTTGTAATTATTTTATTTAACCTGCTAGCCATTATTTTAGCCAGGATTTTAGCATCTGCACATAGGAGAGAAATGGGCCTGTACGATGTAGTTTCCAATGGATTTTTTCCCTCCTTGTGCAGTACTATTATCGTGGCCTCAGTCATTGAGATGGGCAACTTCCCCTCTACCATGGCCTCATTAAATACTTTTATAAGTTCTGGGAGCAACACTTTCCCGTAGTACTTATACGTCTCTGCTGGAAGCCCGTCAGGCCCCGGGGATTTCTGGTTAGCCATCTCTTTGACTGCCAACTGAGCCTCTTCTAGAGTTATCGGGGCCTCCATTTGCTCTTTCTCTCCACCCGTGAGAGTTGGCAGTTCTAGGTTCCTGAAGAAGCGTTCCAATTCCTCTCCACCCGCTGTTCTTTGAGACCTATATAGTTTATCATGATATTCCCTAAATGTGTCCGTGATCTCTGTCACATTTGTGGAAATGTCTCCATTACTTCTTTTAATGGCCGGAACAGCGGATGGTGTAGAATTTGTCCTTACTAGGTGGGCCAGCATTCTTCCTACCCCTTCCCAATATGCTGCTGGTTTTTGAAACATTCTCTTATTTTCTGATTTTCTTAACAACTCTATTTTATATTCATGTTGCTTCTCCAGCCATATTCTTTGCCTCTCCTCCGTTGGATTTTCAATATATTCCTTTTCCGTGTTCTCAAATTCTTTTCTAATCCTATTTTCCCATTCTTTTCACAATATGACCATTTGTTTACAACTCACGCCATCCATTGAAATTACAGTCTAGACACCTAAAATATGAAGGGCAATATTTAAACTGTGACTGTGCCTTCAATTTTAATATTTCAGAGACATACTCATGCATGAAACTGTAGGGTTGGGTCTTTTGATTCTCACTATATAAGGATCTTCGCTGTACGATTTATAGTTTTTAAAATACAACCGTTTGAAGGACAAGTATTCAAAAAGGGCAAGAATCTCTGGTCTGTGCTTAGAGACTGCATATAAAAATTGGTTTCCTAGGAAACGCTGAGGTGAATTATAACTCCTCACACACAGCTGTGAGGTGAATTCTAGCTCCTCCCACACAACGCTGAGGGGATTTGGGTCTGTTTTTTTGGCTCTGCGTAACTTCTGCATACTAGCATACTCTGCATATAGCGAACCCGTCCATAGCGAACCTGTCCATAGCAACCAATTTTTGATGGGGCAAATAGGATGATGCAGCTTTCGATGGTGCAGCTTTCGATGGTGCAATGGATCGACACTGTTGGATCACATTTACATCTCCAGGGGCACTGTCTCCAGTCAGGAGTATTGGTGGAGGCAAGAACACGTCACACAATTTCCACAGAAATTTTATATTTTCTAGTTTTATGAGATGCACCTGTATATGTTCAATGGGCTATTTAAAACAAAAGAGGTAAGATATCTTCAGTTGGCCAATTTGTGTACCAAGTAACAATCGGTTTTTGGAGGTTTTAAAATTGTGAAAGTCTGAGTTATTACCTGATGACGCTCTCCTCCAGAACGGTCACATGAAATAGACTCAACCTCCTACAGGAAACGCAGAAGCACAGAGATATTAAAAAAAAAAGCTGTTTAAAAGCTGCCCCCTCAGATAACCAGACAGCAAACACTCAAGTTGGATCAGATGTGAACCATAACATACAAAAAAAAAAAAACAAGTGGGAATCCACCGTCCTGGAGGATTCATGGAAAGGCAGTCATCAGGTAAAAACTGAGATGTTCCAAAGGCATCCCCCCAGGACGGTGACATGAAAACCCAACAAAGCATACCTAGGTAGGACTATTGCTTAAATTACTTTGCAACCAAAGGCCAGATTGATCCTGTAATGTCTTGCAAACATGGAATCACTGGTCCAGATAGCGGCTTTGCAAATCTGATCAATAGAAAATCTGCTCAATAGATGCCTCAGCCCTCTCAGCCCAGGCGGCAGCGGTCGAGCGAGTGGAATAAGCTTTCAGACCTGAAGGACAACTGAGGTTTTGAGAAGCGTAGGCTATTCCAATCGTCATTCCACTCAATCTAGCTATAGAGATTTTAGATGCAGGCTTACCCTCACTCCCACACATGCGTGCTGTAGCCGCCGGTCACAGCACAGAGCTCTGAAGAAACGGCACAGGCGCATGTGCCGATGACATCATTGGCAGCATATACAGTAAATATCTCCCAAGCAGTGGAAGCTTAGGCGATATTTACAGTACTTAGAGGAAATAAACCTATAGGTAAGCCTATAATAAATCTTATCTATAACGAAGAAGGGGTAAAAGGGTTTCTGGGTTAGTTCCCTTAAAACTGTAGAAAGGTCCTACGAAGCAACCCTGATGGCCCGACAGGGGCAAATTCTAGAAAGTGATATCTTTGAAGATTCCGGTTAGAGGATGCACATTTTTTTTCCCAAATCTGTAGATCTTCGTTACAGGCCTTTTTTCAATAACCTTTCCCATTCAGGATCCATAGCGACATTGTCAGTGTATGGAGCTGCAGGTGGAAAACACCTGACTGGAGAAGAAAATCTTTATGCAAAAGGGAGAATCCAGAGGAGGTTCCTCTGGCACTTTTTGGCCAGTAGGGGGCCAACAGTAAGATCCTTGCTCTTTTTCTGCCTGGACTTTTCTGAACACCCTTGGAAGCAGATGAAGGCATAAGCTAGATTGAAATGCCATGGGAACCCCAGGGAGTCCACCCCCAGAGACTGTCTCCTTCCTCTGGAAAAACTTCTCTTTTTTTTTTTTTTTCATGGCAAGCCGAAAAGCAAAGGATTTTGTTTGTACTCACCGTAAAATCCTTTTCTGTTCGCCATGGACGGACACAGCTTCTCTAGTCTTGACAAGTGGGTTGTGCTCTGTCTAATAGGAGAGGACTAGGCAGAACATGTTATATATTTATTTAAATACATGTTACTTTAACAGAGTTGAACAGCCCCGCCCAGGGGGCGGACACTTTGGTCATAACCCCTCACCGTGCAGTCAGCAATTCAGTTTGTCAAAAAGCAGTACAAACCTAAAAGGAGGGTGGGTGCCGTGTCCGTTCATGGACAACAGGGAAAAGGATTTTACGGTAAGTACAAACAATCCTATTTTCTTTTTTCGTCTATGGACGAACACAGCTGCTCTAGTCTTGACAAGTGGGATGTCCCCAAGCAGTGTCAAAAAAACGAGGGGTGGGCACCAACTTTACCCCAAACAAGCAGAGCTCCTCAACGGAGGGGGTGCAACCTAAAACGGCTGCCTGCAGAACCTTAAGGCCAAAGGAAGCATCTGAAGATGCGCCAACATCAAACTTCTAAAATTTGGAGTAGCCGTCTTACACACGTGTGAGACAGATGCTTGATGTCGGAAAGCCCAGGAAGCACCAATAGCTCTGGTCGAGTGCTCCGTGACAGGGAAGGAAGGTGCCCGCCCCTTAAGGGCATAGGCCTGAATGAAGGTCTGCCTGATCCACCGAGAAATGGTGGCCGACGAGACCGCCAGGCACTTCTGTGGACCCAGATGCCACCACAAACCATGAGTCCAAACTCTGGAAGGGAGCTGTAGCAGACAGGCACACCCGCAGAGTGTGTACCAAGTCCAAAGCATGTAACACAGCCTCTTTGGGATGCGACGGCCGAGGACACACAGGAGGGAATATAATGTTCTTATTTAGATGAAAAGCTGAAAATACCTTCGGAAGAAAAGAAGGCTGCGGGCGTAGCACCGCTTTATCGTTATGGAAGACCAAGTATGGTGACTTGCAAGACAAGGCCACCAACTCAGAAACCCGTTTGACAGAAGTGATGGCCACTAGAAAAGCCACCTTCTGAGACAGTTTTGACAGGAATTTCCCTGATGTTCTCAAAGGGAGGTTCCTGAAGAACCGAGAGCACCAGATTCAAATTCCATGGAGGAAGCGGTGGCCTAACTGGGGGAATCACATGTCAAACCCCCTGTACAAATGTACCCACCAGTGAATGGGTCGCCAAGAGTCGTTGAAAGAAAAACAGCCAAGGCTGAAATCTGTCCCTTAATGCTGCTCAAGGCAAGTTTCTGATCCACTTCACGCTGTAAAAACAGCAGGACCCTGGAAATCAAATATGCCAGTGGGCGCCACTCCATCTCCTCGCACATAGAGATGTAGGCCTTCCAAGTGCGATGGTAGATCTTCCGAGAAGATGACTTTCGTGCCCTCAGCATGGTTGAAATTACTGAATCCGACAGACCTCGGTCACTTAGTACCTGGCTTTCAATAGCCATGCTGTTAAAGCCAGTGACTGTAAAGCAGGATGAAGTATGGGACCTTGAGGCAGAAAGTCCTCCCGCATTGGCATCCCCCAAGGCGCATCCGCCACTAGGCGCACAAGGTCGGCGTACCAGGGATGCCGGGGCCAATCTGGAGCGATTAGAATCACCTGGATCCCCTCGGCCTCTACTCTGCGGAGCAGACGAGGAAGCAACTTCAGTGGGGGAAAGGTATAAATTAGCCGATACTGACCCCTTAGGGCCACCAACGCGTCTGCCCAGGGATCTCTGGACCTGGCCACGGACCTCGACACCCTGCAATTGAGTTGAGAAGCAAGGAGATCCACGTCCGGCCCCACCTCCGGCAAAGGAGTTGAAACACCTCCGGATGCAACGACCATTCCCCTTGGTCCAGCAACTGGCGACAGATTTTCTACGCCCGGAATGTAAACAGCCAACAGAGCCGGCACGCTTCTTTGCGCCCACCGCAGGATGTGAGCAACCTCCGACACCGCAGCCGAGCTCCATGTACCTTCCCTGAGGTTGACATAAGTCACCACCGTGGCGTTGTCCGACTGGATCCTGATTTGACGACCATGTAGCCTCTGCGACAAGGAGACAGCCAGATCGCTCGAGGCTCGAGAACATTCATCAGCAGGCGGTATTCATCCGGAGTCCAGCGATCCTGTGCCAACAAGACTCCCCAGACACCCCCAACCTGTGAGGCTGGCATCTGTCGTGATCACAGTCCACTGGAAGGGAAGGAACGACTTTCCAGACTGAAGAGCCGGGGATCTCAGCCACCAACTCAGAGAGGCACTGACCCGGTGACTTACCTGAATCCGACGACCCAGAGACAATGGTGATTTGTTCCATTTGGACAGGATCTCCTTCTGTAAGACTCGAGTGTGGAATTGAGCATACAGTACTGCCTCGAAGCAGGCTACCATGAGGCCCAGGACTTGCATGCAAAAAAGTAGAGTTGACTATTTGCGGGATGTTAACTTCACTGCAGTCTGGAGTGTCTGCAACTTCTCCAAAGGAAGGAAGACTCTCGCCTCAGTCGTCTAGAATCAAACCTAGGTACTCCAGACCTAGAGTCAGTACCAACAGGGCCGTCTTTACCGCAGGGCAAATGGGGCAGGTGCCCTGGGTCCTGTCACTGTTGGGGGCCCAAAGCAACCCCCTTTAAAATAGCAACCCAGGGCCCCAGATGGCAACCCCCCATTTTTTTTATTTATTTTGAAATAAAAAAAATTTTTAATATATTTTTACTTTTTATTAAAGCGACAATTTTTTTATATATATATATTTCATATATATATATATATATATTTCATATATATATATATATTTCATATATATATATATATTTCATATATATATATATATATATATTTCATATATATATATATATTTCATATATATATATATATTTCATATATATATATATATTTCATATATATATATATATTTCATATATATATATATATATATATATATATATATATATATATATATATATATATATATATATTTCATATATATATATATATTTCATATATATATATATATATATATATATTTCATATATATATATATATTTCATATATATATATATATATTTCATATATATATATATATATATATATATATATATATATTTCATATATATATATATATTTCATATATATATATATATATTTCATATATATATATATATATATATATATATATATATATATATATATATATATATATATATATATATATATATATATATATATATATATATATTTCATATATATATATATATATATATATATATATATATATATATTTCATATATATATATATATATATATATATATATATATATATATATATATATATATATATATATATATATATATATATATATATATATATATATTTTTTTTTTTTTGGTTTATATATTTTTTTATGGAAGGGCCCAGATGTCCCCAGGGCCCTGGATGGCAACCCCCCTTTTTTTTTTTATAAATGTTTCTTTTTTATATTTTTTTTTTTTTTTTTTATTAAAGGGCCCAGAGGTCCCGGATGGCAACCCCCTTTTTTTTGTAATTTATTTTTTATTAAAAAAAAAAAATAAAGGGCCCAGAGGTCCCCAGAGCCCCAGATTGCAACCCCCTTTTTAAAATATATATATTTTTTTTTTTTATTAAAGGGCCCAGAGGATGGCTACACCCCTTTTTTTATATATATTTTTGTTTTTCTTTTTTTGTAAAGGGCCCCCCGCTTCTAAATTTGCGGCAGCCCCCCCCCCTGCTTCGCAATTTCAGGCGGCAGCACCCCCCCCCATCCCAGTTCTCTGCTCCAGGGGGCCCATGCCTGAAGCTGTGTAAGTGGCCCCATAATTCCTGATGGCGGCCCTGCCGCCCGTTAAGCCCCTGTGCTGCCCACAAATCAGGCTGAAAATCATCAGCGGCACGCAGCCAGTGACAGTACTGCTTACCTTCCCAGTGTTTTAAAATGTACAGCACCCCTGGCTTCCCTTTAGACGTGCACTTCTCCCTTCATGCCACTGGGTGCTGCTTGTATATAAGTGAATTAGAATGTGATTTTATAACATCCCCAGTTTGCTCTTCCCGAGGCTGACTTCTTCATGTCCTGCTCCTCAAGGTATGTCACTGTTTGCTAATCTATATTGTAAATATAAGTTTTCTGTAGAGTGTGCCCAAAGTCTTTATAATATTTGATGATTCACTGCAGGTCTGGTCAGTGTTTTAAAAAGTTCCTCTATTTTACACATGGCATGGCATGGGGGTCACAGCACTGTCTGTCCATTCTGCTTTAGCACCATGGGACCCCATGCCATGCCATGTGTAAAATAGAGGAACCCTTTAAATCGCAGACCAGACCTGCAGTCCAGGCTGAGTAAGGCCTCAGAGCACATGGCATTACTGCCTGTATTTAACTGATTGATTAGCTTATTTTGGGCCTGGCTGGTTCACATGTATGTGTTTTGGCGGCCCACATTTGCGCAGGCATAGCAGCCCATTCATTTGAATGGGCCGCCATGCCTGCGTTTCCTGCAAAGAAAAGCGCATGCCTCAAGTAATAGGCTGCGCACACGGCACGCCTATGCCCATCAAGCACTGAAATACAGCACTGTCTGTCCATTCTGCTGTCTGCTGTGACTTATCTGCAGTTCCTGCACTGTCAAACTTGCTGCATTTTTAGACGTTTAGGTCACGCTTTTAAAAACACAGTGCATTTGTGTGTGCAAGAACTGCAGGTAAGTAGCATGGTGCAAAACCAGAATGGATTTCAAGGCAACTGTATTTTTAAAATGCTGAATGCACCTTTTTTCTGCAGGAAACAAAGGCATGGCGGCCCATTCAAATCAATGGGCTGCTGTGCCTGCACAAATGAGGACCGCCAAAACATACATGTGAACCAGCCAGGCCCAAAATAAGCTGGAGGGGGGCCCAAAAAAAAATGTTTGCCCAGGGCCCAAACCGTATTAAAGACGGCCCTGAGTACCAACACCGACTTCTGAATGTTTAACACCCAACAAAATTCCCGAAGGATCTGACTGGCTATAGACACATCCTCTAATTCTGAGCCAGAAGCGACTCTCAGAAGAAGATCGTCCAAGTAGCCCACTATAGCAACGCCTCGCTGTCTCAACAAAGCCAGAATCGGGGCGAGCACATTGGTGAACACTATTGGTGCTGACGCTAGGCCAAATGGAAGAGCCACAAATTAATAGTGGTCTTTGCCTATCGCAAAGCACAGGAACCTCTGATGCCTGGCACAGATGGGGACATGCAAATATGTGTTCTTGATGTCCAAAGATGCCACAAAATCCCCCAGAAGGAGCGCAGCAACCACCGAACAAATTGATTCCATCTGGAATTTTCAAACCTTTACAAAAGGCATTGAGGGCCATGAGGTCCAGGATTGGACAGATTATGTCCTTCTTTGGGACCACAGACAGATTCAAATATAATCCCTGAAACCTTTCTTGCAGTGGCACAGGTAAAATTTCCCTGCACCTCAGCAAGTCTTGCACTGCCCCATTAAGGCAGTCCGAAGAGTTGGAAGATTTGAGGGAAATAATTTGTTTGGTGGACAGGAGAGAAACTATATTGTAACTTGAGGTGACCACCTCGCAGACCCACTGGTCGGGGAGCAAGGAGGTCCACCGAGCCGCAAACCAACAAAGTTGCCCCCCACCCATGAGTCGGGCGGGGGCAAAACTTCATGCAGTAGCAGGCTTGTTTGCCGGCTTGTATGGCTTGCGCACCCAGGGATGCTTTTGTCCCCCAACTGGACCTTTGTCAGTCTGGGGACGATCTGCCGGGTGACCCTGACAGATGAAAATACTGCTTCTGCGCTAAATAGGAAGGCCCCAGCTTACGGCAGGGCTCCTTCCCCTTAGTGGACTAAGGGAGAAGCGTGCTTTAAACTCCAGCGACATCCTTAATAATGTTGTCCAGTGCAAAACCAAAAAGCCTCCCACCCTTGATAGGCAGATCTGCCAGAGCTTTCTTGGAAGCTTGGTCAGCGGACCAGCATTTCAGCCAAATCAGGCGGCACAATACCACCACAGATACAGAGGCCCTGGAAATTAAAAGGGGCCGCATCCAGGGTTGCATCACAGACGTACACAAGTCCCTGTATCAATTCGTCGGCCAGTCTCATGCATTCAGGAGGAAGCAGATGATCCTCCACTGTCTGGTGTAAGATTTTTGCCCATTCAGTGAGTGTCTGAGACACCAAAAGTTGCAGCCAATATAGGCCGCAACGCTGACCCCAGCATGGTGAACATGCAATGGCTCACCGATTCAGACCCATCAATGGGGTCCTTAAATGCAGGGGTTCCCTCTACCGGTAGAGTAGTTACTTTATTTAACCAAGAGACCCAGGGATCAACAACCGGAGGAGAAGCTCTCCTCAAAAGGATAACGGACCACCACGCGCTGAGGCACCACAAAGGACTTCTGCGGCCGTTCCCATTCCTTATCAATGAACTTATCAAGATACACAAGAACAAAACTTTCACAGAGCGGTTCACTTTGTGCGAACCAAAAGAGACAGAACCCTCCGTGGAAGTCTCAGCTGTATCCTCCAGCTTGAGAGAGAGTCCCTCACAGCATTGATAAGCACACTCACAAGGACCCTGTCTTGCACTGACCCAAACAAGGAGTCCGCATCCACCCATACTCCAGAACCAGGGTCCTGTGCCGCAGCCAGGCCCAAATATGAGTTGGAGTATTCCCCCCGACGATGGTGGGGGAGGGGGTGCTTTTTACCTCCCTTATGCCCACACGCCGCTTCCACCCTGGCAACAAATGACTCCAGGACAGCCGACAAAGTATCCACGGGAACCGCAGGAGCAGGGGCACCAGTTGCTGCCTCTGGAATGCTTGGGGAAGACAAGCCAGCTACTGACTCCATATTGAGTGAGTGAATTACTTATATAGCGCTAAAAATGCGAACTGAATCGCCTCAAAGCGCTTGTATTGCCCATTGACAGCCCTTAGGGACTAGTCAAGACGCCTTAACCCAGGAAACTCACCACCCAGCAAGGGACCGTTGAGCACTGCAGCCCACTGTCCGACCGCACACAGCGCGTGTCTGAGAAAACCTGTGGAGGTGAATTTGTGCTGCTTGCACCGTGTAGGAAGTTAGCCAGTGCTAGAGACCAAAACCTAATCCAAAATGGCCGCCAGATGCCTCAGAGAAAGGGTGGTGACCACAACAAATGGCCGCCCACAATGCAGAGCTGTGTCACAGCGCGGCCACGGCAAAATGGCCGCCAATGTAAAAGGTGACAGAAGGCAAAAAAAGGGAGGACAGGAGAACCCCTTAATCCTAGGAAAGCCCAGCTGCTCCTTGCGAGGACCTGCTGGTGCGTTCCTGACAGGCCTACAACCAAGTAGCAGGGAGTGGCTGTCGGCCCGGTCCACTGTGACCAAGACAGCAAGCAGCCTGGTCATATGTGAACCCTGGAGCATATAGCTCACCGGCTACCCCTGGAGCCGTGGCCGACCCAGCGCATAGCTAAGGTCGGCTCACACTCGATGGCCGGACTGGGGGGGGGGGGGGGGGACGGACTACAAGGATGTATAATATCCAACCGGTCACCCAGCCGGCAATTGATAGATTTATTCAGGACCCTGGGCCCAAAAGGGAGCCAGTTCCTACTCCTCTACTAGGCAGAAAAAAAACTGAATTGCTGACTGCACAGTGAGGGGTTATGACCGGAGGGACCGGCCCCTGGGCAGGGCTGTTCAACTCTGTTAAAGTAACATGCATTTAAATATACATGTTCTGCCTAGTCCTCTCCTATTAGACGGAACATAACCCACTTGTCAAGACTAGGAGGAGCTGTGTCCGTCCATGGATGAAAAGAGAAAATCCACCGTTAACATTCCCCATTTCTGGGTTAAGTTTGTGAAGATCTGCTGGTTCAGTTTCCAATCTGCTGTGTCCAGTTGCTGCCGGCTCAGGAGATGCGCTAGATTATCATTTGATTCTTTGATGTGAACAGCCATGACCAACATAAGGTTTGTCTCTGCAGGATAACAGCAGTCCCTGCATCAGGGCTTTTGATCTGGTGACTCCCTGATGGTTGATGCCTACAGTAAAAAAAAAAAAAAATGACATGGGTTCTTGACTCAAATTACATTTTGTACTGTAACTCGATAACTAGAATTAAAACCAGATTTTTGCAAAACATAAAAAGTGGGAAAAAAAATACTGCAGTCTTCCTCCCACTCTCCAGCTGGCATCATTGGGATTTATTAGTTGCTGCTGCACTGGGAGAATAGGATGTTGGCTTTTCCCATTCCTTTATTGAACATTCACGCCAATTCTGTTTTTTTTTTCAGTTCTCGTCTGTTGCAACGAAAAAAACATGTTTGCCTTTGTCCACTGCTCTCCCTCTCTTTTTCTAGCTCAGGGCCAAAAAGCAGGTTACCACTGGAATGGATACCACAGAGCTTGTTTTTAGATGTGTAATCCCACTTCCATGTCTTGAACCATAAAGCTCTTCTCGCTGTGTTGAGACTAGTGGTGTGTGCATGGAGATCCTAAATGCTGAGGTGTCATATACACCACCCCCTTTTCAACGAAAAGCAGAGATTCTAATGCTTCATCTATACCAGGGATGTTTTCGGGCACGATTAAAGCTGCTCCAGCCAGGAAGACATTTTAAACAACACAGATATTGCCCATATTCGGCCGATTCATAAGCTTGGCACAATTTTGCATCAATCTTCTAATGAATTTAATCGTTAAGGAGACGCATGTCTTAAAAAAGACAGGTCATATTTCTTTGAACCTTTATCTAGGGAAGCTTCCAGCTTAGGACATTTGGCTTAAATCCCTTGCGGATCTTCAAATGGGAGCTTCCCTTTTTAAAGTTATCAGTGGGAAAAAAATTGCCATGCAGATTTTTCTATTCCTTATCTATCATGTTTTTAATAGAATGGTGGATGGTGAATGTTCTCCGCTTGACATCTTGTAACCCTCTGCACAACCGGTCCTACACAGAGTCTGCAGGTAATGTGTTTTGAATCTCTTCGGTCACATAAATAGCTTTAAACAACTCTTCAGTCTCATCTGCTGGAAAGGTGTCCTGACGTCTTTTGAGCCTTGCACAGACTTGATTCATATTCCGATTCAGAACTATCCTGGAATAGTTCACCTTCCTTCTTCATATCCGAGCCTGAAGTATTGACCGAGGGATAAGTTAAAGTGGATGTAAACCCCCCCCCCCCCCCCCCCAATTTTTTTTATTTTTTTTATGTCACAATGTAGAGAATAAGACTTCCTATCATCTGTGCCCAGTCTTGCCACACAGAGTTAATCCAGCGCTGAGCAATCCTCTTTTAATGTTCAGTGAAAATTAACAGAATTCCAGATAAAAACTTGCCAAATTATAAAGTCTGTTTCTCTGTTCTTGCTTTGTGTTACAGGTTATTTACATATCCTGGTAATATACAATGAACTTTGGATGACCTCATATTATGATAAACATAACATAACATATGATAAACATGTCCAAGCTCTACATATGTAAATAACCTATAACACAAAGCAAGAACAGAGAAACAGACTTTATAATTTGGCAAGTTTTTATCTGGAATTCTGTTAATTTTCACTGAACATTAAAAGAGGATTGCTCAGCGCTGGATTAACTTTGTGTGGCAAGACTGGGCACAGATAGGGAATCTTGTACTCTACATTGTGACATAAAAAATAAATAAAAA